>NC_143586.1:47731258-47888105 GCF_048544385.1 Mastigoproctus giganteus | reverse complement strand
TTCAATATAAAAATTTTACGACAGTCACTATAAACGGCGCAAACGTAATTTATGTTTATGTCTTTGATTCTGCCGTTTTTATTGCATTGGATATAAGAAGTCATCAAAAATCCCATTAGATTAATATTTTTTAAAGTTCTATGCACTGAATGACTAAAAAGAGTACAGGAACAGGCACTAAGGACAATACTCGTAAAGATGTTTTTTGCAATAACTCCGATGATTTTTTTCCTCCTTATAGTCTGTTCCTAGGAGTTATCAACCCTCAGTTTGTAAACCACTTTTGAGATTAATCAGAACATCCCACACTGATTGTAACAAGCTCTTAAAACTTCGCACGTCTTCGATCAAGCCCATTTCTGAGCTGAGCATCATTTGAAGGGCATCATGCAGGTTATTCAAATGGTGAAGGAAGAGAGGTTCACTAACAAGGTTCATTAACATATACAACTCGCCGCATTTAGCACTGTCGTCAATCTTTAATGTTCTCGTCCATCTTGGCAATTGCTAAACCATTTGCGTATTGTTAACCTTGAATATTTGTATATTATAATTACTGTTTGTGCAAAGTAAAGTCATGTACCTCTGAACGAAGTAGACCGGTAGACCAGCACCAGGCTCGAGTGGGTAGCACAGTTGGCAAGATCGTCGTCCTCCCCACACGAGGTGGTAAAGACCTGAATTCGAGTCCCGTCGATGACGTGAGGAATGGAATTTTTATGAGCATTTTTCAAAACGTAGCTTCGATCTCAGGCGGGTAGAACGGTTTTTCTCCGGGAGACTCTGATTTACGTCCAGCAAACAGAAAATCGACCTCAGATTACACGCAATTTACAGACAGTACAGTATACGGAGCAATATAGCCTTAATCGCGATGTTCCTTAAAATCCGACTACAACGCAACCAGCCTCAGAATCTCCGAAAAGTTAGATAATCTTCTTTTTATTTTTGTTGAGTTTGGTAGCAAGCAGTAGGACAGGCAAGTAGATAGTTCCTGTATTAACATCTTTCCAACAAAATCAACATGCAGCGGGAGTGGCTCGCTTCATCCCGTTTCTGAGTGGTACAATTCCAGAAGACCTTAAGAACGTTTGGCAAAATTTTTACATTACATTTATATTTATTTAGTTACATATGAACACACAGGGATATTTTGATTAAAAGTTTCAAACTATTACTAAAACGTCTGTTGCTTTATTAGGTGCACCTACAAGTGTCCTACAAGCGTGTGGGACATCTATTTTGCCTGCAACACAACAGCAATTCAACTTGACACGGACTGCACTAACTTTCAGTAATGTTCTGGTGGTATATTAGCACACGCACACTCTGGACAGCATTTTCCAATTCTGTAGAGTGGGTGATAATGATTTCTGATGGCGGATGGTCTCCTCAGTGTCATTCCACACATGCTCCATGGAAGTGATGTTCGGCGACTGTGTTTCCAAATATCCTCACCGGGACGGGGACACTGCAGGAACATCACCATTATGTTCTTCGAACCAGTCGTACACGAAATAAATAATATCCTGTTCGAAATAAGCACCAATATTAACCTCTTGCCGCTTAAATGGGGCGAGAGGTTAATATTGGCTCTTAGGAGGTGCAGCAGTTGAAGCGCACGAGGGCCCTATTGAAAAGGTCCAAATCCAAATTAAGAAGGCCTTGAGTCCCAGCAAGGAGCACCAAGTAGCTCTAATATTAATTCTTGCCCTCGAGCCTCCTGAAATCTAGGATCGGCCCCACACCTAGACAACCACGCCTCATATCATCACAGTGACCTGAGACATGGTTTTGATTTTGCTGAGACTACACACATGAGGGGACATCACTTCAAGTTGAGGAAGGGTGGTTGCAGGATCAGTGGGGCATTATCCTATAGGCAAAAAAGACATTTGCCTAGGGCTCATATCAGAGGGGTTCCCCGAAATCACTGTTTCAAAAACTCATTGCATTTTTGGACACAAAGAAAGCGTTTGATGCCGTGAAGAGAGAGAAAGTGTGGGAGGGTTTGAGAAACTTGGGGATAGAGGAACATATAGTGGAGAGAATAGAGGACTAAAATAAGAATAGAGAGAATAGAGATTTAAAAATATAACATAATTTTTAAATGATTTTTATGGGAAATTGAACTTTCTGCCTGCCACGGTCAATGAACTTTACTTGAAGATTAATTTGAAAATTACGATTTTTTTTTTCAAAATGGTTTTACCGATTCTGAGTGAAATTTTATATTTAGTTCTTATGTCATATAATTTGTTTGTTTTGTTGTCACAATAAAACGAAATTGAAAATGTTCTTTATTGGTTTTTTCTTTAGATGGGGCCCCCAATTTCCATTTTGCCTTAGGCCCCATGAAGATTGTTTTGATTGATTGATTTGGTAGTTGTTGGCGCATCGGCTTCTGTGGCCATATTGCACCTCCCAAGGTTTTTGCAGTACTTTGATCCAAGCCCGAGGCGGGAATCGAACCCGCGACCTTTGGGTTGCCGGGCAGGTACTTTACCCACTCGGCTAGCCCGGTCGGCTCCCCATGAAGATATAACGCGCCACTGTGCAGGATAAATATGCAGAAGTTTTCCTTCAGTCAGCGGATGATTGATTGTTGGAACAGGCTTCGATCTGTTGTTATGGAAGTGGATGGTTTGAATAAATTCAAGGAAGAACTAGACAAATTCTTGGAGGGTACGGATGGGTGAACTGTATAGTTGTTGCTTTTTTTTTTTTTTTTTGGCTGATGCTAGATAAGCTTGCTTTCTTGCATCATTCGCGACTACTACTACGGGTTCTTTCAACAGCTTACAGTGTTGTCATCATGCACAACGAGTCCATGAATATCTGTTTGTTGCCATATCCTAGGTTTAGGATATGGCAACAAATAGAGGATCCGTCAGACTCTTTTTATTTTTTTTTATTTATTGTATAAGGTACCTCGATCAAACTATGGTATACGGCTAATACGTCAAGTGCCACAATCACTTGACGTAAAGTTCATATGCAAGCAACCTCGCTGTATAACAAAGTGGACAATGGGAGCATCCAGGACAGAGTGAATATGGATCTAAAATTGTCACTCGAACACAGCAGAGAATGAATTGCGAAGGTTAAAATTTAAATAAATTCAAAATTAGCATTTCGCACAGAACTGCAAAACTATTTTTTCCAGCCTTGCAAAAATAATTAACAATGAGACATCACTTAAAATTAGGCCCTGCATTTAGTACAGTAGCAAAAAGCATTTAGCAAAGCCCCGAGTTAGAATCCCGTCAATGATTCGAGGAAATATTTATAGGCCTTTTTTCACAACCTACTGAATTAGTTGGTTTCAGGTGAGGACTGCATGATTTTTCTCTCGGAAACTGCAGGGTTTTCATCCAACAAACGGCAAACCGACCGAAGAACACACACACACACACACACACACACACACACACACACACACACACACACACACACACACACACACACACACACACACACACACACACACACACACACACACACAGCACCGCACTTGCGTTTAGTAAACGAAAATTCTAGAAAAATATTTCTCCCGCACATAAAAATAAGAAAATAAGATAAAAGCAAAAAACAAAGCAACTTACGTCATTGCTGTCCCTCTCTCCTGTTGGTTAATTAGCTCCGCAATCTAGCCAATCGAGAAATAGAAAGAGGTTCAGTGATAAATCTTTTTAATAATATAAAAGAACTAAAAGACACTATTCTTAGACTCCTGTTATGATTTTGGATAGTTCTGACATTACAAACGATGTTATCTTATCAAATACCACTGTTGAATTCGCCGTTGGGATGTAGATATAACAAGATATCTTCCTCCTCCTTTTCTGTATATGAGTAGATTAAGACATTCCATTCCAAGCAGAAATTCTGTAACTACATATGTGACAATTTCCTGTCCACACATTCAAGCAGGTTGCTATCAATTAGTGGTTGTCTTATCTATCTTACACCTTTTGTTAGATGTTGCTCGAAGGATGGGTTGTTAGTTCTCGTATGTCGTGAGACACTGCAAGGTGCGATAATATCAAAGAGGTAGCGGTGGTACTGGGTAACATGCGTGTCATTTCTCTTAAACTGAAGTGCATTTTGATAAGGATAAGCATATATCACTTCACTTTATCTGAATAGCTGTGAAGTATGATTGAGGTATCAATCAGTTGTCAAGGTGCTAAACTTCTGAATAAAGAAACAGGAAGTAATAAATAGATAAATAAAAATATTTTGGTGTAAATGATAATTGTATTTCCGATATTTACGAGATGTGGCAATAAAGTTCCCGCATTGGTACAATTAAAAGAACACAAAGAGAAGGAGCTCAAAAATGTTTTTATTTTTATTCAAAGTAATCACCACTTGATTGAATAACTTATTACACCACCGTTCTAAATTTCTGAAAAGAGTGAGAAAAGGAGTCCAAAAAGATGATGTTCAGTTCGGCAGTCACGTTTTCTTAACGTCCTCAACATCCTGAAATCTATTTCCTTTGAGGGCAGTTTTCACCTTGGGGAAGAGGAAGAAGTCCGCTAGTTCTAGATCGAGAGATTAGGGTAGTTGGTTGATCTGTACAATGTCATGTTTCATCAGAAATGTCTTCACAAGTGCAGAATTGGCGGAAGCATTGTCGTGCATAATGGCATAGTGTTTTGGGTTGGGGCGCCACTCGTGGTTTCCCATAACTGCGCCATCATTTTTCATGTGAAATGAACAGAACTCTGTAAATGCCAGAACTGGGTGTAATGTGTTAGAGAAGTGTTGGGTTCTGTTGTTCTTCTGGCTTTTGGCCGCAGGGCGCCCTAATGGAACTCTACTTTAGGATACTCTTTTTGTCGAAAAACACGATAAGCATTGTCTTGATCCCGAAATTCTGTAAACGAAACTTTTTTGGACCTTGGTGCTGATTCTGCAGTCCACTGCATGCTCTGCCGATTCATCTCTGGGTCGTACTGAAACACCCAACGCTCGTTTCCAGCCACAAAACAGTTGAGGAAATTAGGACTGTCTTGACAAGTCTGAATGACGTCTTCGCATGATGACACTCTTTGTTGCTTATGCTCACCATGATGCTGCCCCCACAAATTTTTCACAGACCTTTCTTCCTTCTTTTTCCCTAAATCTTCATGCGGGATTTGACGAATCGTCTCCTTATTCACATCCAATTCATTAGCCATCATTTTGAGGGTCAAACGACGATCTCTTGCCACAATTTTCCGAACTTTTGAAACTTTGTTCTTATTTCGAGAGGTTGACGGACGGATGACCACTTCATGGATCATCGAGGATATTCTCACGTTCGTCTTTGAACAGCTTATACAATTCAAACACACTGGTACGACTTGACGTTTCATCGCCATAAATATATTTTAATATTTCGTACGTTTCTGTTGCAGATCTTCCCAATTTAAAGCAAAATTTGATATTCGTTCGTTGTTCCATTGCAAAATCGTGACATGGTACGTTAATGTTACTAACGAAACTGGTTGTTACTTACAACTTCAGCATACCGGACAAACTCTGTAACACCATCTGCTGGAGGAAGTTTGAATTACAACATATCACTTCCGTTTATTTTCAAACTTATCAAACACGACTTTAACAGCACCAGTCCGGGAAATTTATTGCCATACCTCATATTATGAAGTACTGTACATACATTTCATTTACCATTATTTTGAAGATCGTATTTGAGAGTTATTCTGTAACTTCGAAAATATAATAAGTTACACAGCGTAGGTAGCACAGATGGTGTAATCACCGTCCTCTCAACAGCAGTTGGAAAAGATCTGAATTCGAATTCTGTGAAAGACGCAAGTAATTTTTATGGGTCTTTTTCACACTGTGGCTGAGTTAGTCGATCTGAGGCGAAAGTATCATGTTTTTTCTCCCGGAAACTCGGGTTTTTCGTCCAGCAAAACAGCAAATCGACCACAGAACACGCAATGTACAAACATTATATATGGCGCAATGTGATCTAAGAAGCTGATGCGCCTAAAAACCCAACAACAACAAATTTTCATAACTATAATTGTCTAATTTTGTTACAAAGCATATATCAGAAGTCCAGAAAGAAGTGGTACTATGAACAAAATGGAGTACAGATCTGTGGGGAAAATTGCGAAAAATAAGAGGATAACATAAAATTACCAAATAACACCACTTCTTTTCTATTTAAAATGTTTCTTGCTACATTTTTGGTTATGTTTCGCTAAGACGAATCCATAAACAAGGATAGTTTCAAGCTGCAAGGATGAGCTTTAGGTTCATAGCTATTTTCTTAAGATGAATCTCATAATATCGTAATTTGATTTCGCGGATTACAATTTTCCCTATACAAAATTAAGTAAGCAAATTTTTTTCTGTTAACTGTTCGCTGTTACGTTTCTACAAATGTTATATCCTGAGTTTTAGTAATAGTTAATGAAAACAATAGCTTGATGCTTTTAACATTGGCTTCTTTGTAAACAGTGGAATCTCACCAGAAAATGTGCTTTCTTGAGTAGCACAGTTGGTAGGATCGCGTCCTCCCCACATCGGGTGGAAAAGCCATGAATTCGAGTCCTGTCGATGATGTGAGGAATTTTTATGGGCCTTTTGCCCAACGTGGCTGAGTTAATCTGTCTCAGGAGAGGGTGACATGGTTGTTCTTCCGGAAACTCGCGTTTAGTCGCTTATGCTCCTAAAACACTCAACAGGGGTCGGAAACTTGCGGCTCTTTAACTCTTAGCCCACGTGAAGCCTAATTTGAAATGGAGTTAGAGGACTTAAAAATCAAGGACATGTGGAGTGCAAGACTAAAATGCCTTAAAACTGAGGATTTGGAGAGGCAAAAGGCTGCCCTTGTGGACGGCGATAGATGAGTTGAAAAATCAAGACCAAATTGTGTTCGATGCGTGCGAATAGCTTACCGGACACGTATACAAATTTGAAAATATTTGCGTTTGGACTTCTCTCAGTATCTGGTTTGGCGAATTTCTGCGGGCAAATATTTTCGAACATGAACTATATTAAAAATAAATCAAGAAACCGTCTGAACAATACGAGTCTCTCAGCATGTTTAAAGATGAAAATTGCGGCATACTCGCCTGATGTTGAGAGACTCGCAGCAGCAAAAGTCACATTAATTCGTACCTAATTGGATGTTTGTTACGTTTTTTTCAGTATTAATAAATAATATTCAAAATATATATTTTTTAATAAAACATCTTCACACTCTATTCCATTTCTTAGAAAATTCTCCACCCCTCTCCCTCCTTCCAGCTTGAGCTGAGGTGCGGATTCTCTTTTTTTCTAATTAGATCAAAAATGGCTCTTCACTCAAAAAAGGTTGCCGACCCCTGCACTACAACTACAACAACAACCAGGGAATGGTTTTATTGTATCCTTACCTGGATGCAGTTGAACCACTTTTGTATAACATTTTTTATTCAAAAGTAATATTTTTTTTTCACATTACAGTATCTTGATGTTAATTGCTCAAGAGAACAAAGATATATTACTTATCACATACCAATCTCTTAATACATACATACAGAAATGTTTGCATTTCTATATGTATGTATATTTTTACTTTTACTTGCTAAGGAAGGGGTTCGTCACCCTGAAAGCTTCTTGTATTAATTTTAACTTATTAAATTATCTTAGTTACTGCCTCCACTGGCCCTGCTGTATTATTTTTCACTCAATGTCTTAAATTATTCTTAGATTATGCAAATAAAATTCTGACTATAAAGTAGTGGTTTATAATTCGGCCCCTTTACCTAATATTCAAGAATAACTTTAATAATGTACATGTACTATATATGATTATCATTCTCATGCTCTTTTCAAATTTTTACTCTCCAGAGAGTTATTTTATTTTATTTTTTTAACTGTACTTTCCTACGCGAAAAAGCCGAATAATCCTTTAAAAACCAATTTCCAGGTTGTTTCTACGCCTCCATTTTCTCCCATAATCGCGAAAAAGGTACTCTTTCAATAACAATGTCCCTGCTCTACTAGAAATATTCTTTCTATTAACTAATCTTTTTCAAAGAAAATAAAAGAAAATGAATTTATATTGTGGCTTGACCTGAAGAGCCGATCTATTATAAATACTGTATTAATTTGGGCTCTAACTCTTGGCAAAACTTTTTCTCTTTGATACATCTTTCCATACGTACAAAATAGGGAGAAAAAAAAAGTTGGAATAAAAAAAAGACAAGAAAAAAACTTAGCAAGGGAAAGAATGAACAATAAACCATTTTCTTTTTAACTTTCTCGTAAGCTTGGGTTGAAAAAAATATTCACGGACGTCCTTAGATAGCCACTAACAAATGCCACTATGCACAGTTGTAGTGAAAAATAAAAGAAGGATTTCGGGAACGAAGAGCTGCATTTTTGGAGTCTAAGGAATAGCTAAGAAAAGGAAGATGACTATAGGATGAATCAATCTTCCTGTTTCTCCCAGCTGTCGCGTTTAAACCATCGTTACGTTGAGAAAATGCTCCCTCCCATTATTCACTGTGCTGTGATTCTACTGTGAATTGAAGCTACGAGCAGTTAATGTACTGGGGGAAGCAAGAAATGACACGTGAAAAATTACCAGCGATATTATGAAAACTAACATGGTTATGGAGCTTTCCACACTGATAATTCTGCACTTCAGAAAATATTAATTATGCCAGACAAAAATATTTAAACTGCTCGAAGCAAGCGCTCGGCTTTCTTGATTGTAAGCGTTCTGTATATTTTCAGTCATTATAAACCATCCCATACATACATATTTACTTTTTAATTATTACTAAAAATGGATATTACAAAAAAATACATTTTTTAAAAAAGTTTTAATTTTTTAAATTAAAAACTGTACTCGTAATTAAAAAAAGTTACCGAGGATCAACACTGTTCTAGAGCATCAATACGTAAAGTGTAAACTGGAAAGCAAGCAAGCACGCAGGATTTTAATTTTCCTATAAATTTTAAAGGAAAAAAATTGTTTTATTTTACAATTATCCCGTTTCATCAGTTTGAAAGCCGACCGGGCTGGCCGAGTGGGTAAAGTACCTGCCCGGCAACCCAAAGGTCGCGGGTTCGATTCCCGCCTCGGGCTTGGATCAAAGTACTGCAAAAACCTTGGGAGGTGCAATATGGCCACAGAAGCCGATGCGCCAACAATTACCAAATCAAAAAAAAAAAAAAAAAAAAAAATCAGTTTGAAAGAGAAGAGATTGGAATTATTGCGAATTAGCAACTAGCCCATAAGCAGTCCGTGTGTTCTGTCTGTAAATTAATTGCATTCCAAAGTAAATTTATCGTTTGGGGAACGCTACACTTATACCTAATCCCGACTTCTCCACACTTGAAAAGACCTCAATAATTCCCGAATCTGACAGAGTTCGAACCTGCTGTTACAGCTGGAATGCAGGCTAAAAGCACATACTTATATATTATCGTAAAACAATATACGATATATTAATCTACAACTAAAGGTTGTAAGCATAAATCTTTAATAACAAAGTGTTGCCCTAGTGAGCAGCACAGTTAGTATAATCCCCATCATCTGCCAATATAGTGGATACTATAAAATCTTGTGTATGAATTAAGATGAAGGGACCCTATTACAAAATGTGTAAATATTAAACAATACAATAAAAAAAATCACAACACTACAGTAAGGATAAAAAATAATACGCTGCTAAAGGTCATTCACTAGGCCTACCAGACCCACTCCATGCTCACTAGTGAGGGAGATTGGGGGAATTCTTGAAAGCTTTTTCAGCCGTGTCCGTAGTTTGGAGGGGGTGGTGTTCCCCCAGTGAGTTATTCGGGGTTATTTAGCCAGCACAACATGTAAATAGGTCCGTGAAAACACATTTGTACAGACGTAAAACACACAGTGCAATATAATCATAGATTAAGGTGACCAGCGCCTCTGTTTCCCAGGATTGATTTGTTCCGGGTTTTCAATGTTTTGTTTCGGTGTTCCGAAAGTTTCTTTTCTGGAAACATAAATTTCCGGTTTTCCGAAAATTTAAAGGTAATGGTTTATCCAGCAGTTTTTATCATCTGCATCTGCAGGAGTTCATATTCCTTCTCAAATTAGGTCTATCAAATACAACTTTATAAAAGGCATTCTCATTTGTAGCTGGCAAACCCATTTATGCGTGTCAGTTCACCAAGACCTAATTCTAAGAAAATAAGGATGACAGCTGGGCATACATTTCCCTTCCTTGCTTTCTATGTATAAGCGGTTTTAGCGGTGCACATTTGAGTGCATCCGCTGTACCATTCTGCAAAGTGCCCAACCCCCTCTCTCTCATGGGCTAAAACTTCCATATGAGCAAGTGTAAAGTGTAAAGTGTATTGATGTCTAACGACACCAGGGATTTCTCCCATCTCCGCGTTGCTTTCATTGTAGGTGTACCAGTTCACTGGGAAGGCCAGAGATTTAAAAGTGTGTGGATTTTGTATATGTGTAGTGTTGTGTATCGTTGTTCATCTGGCCGTTTAGCCGCTGGACCCCTACTGAGGCCCAACGTTGTCCACACTTGGTCTCGTGGAGGCAGACCAGGTTACACAGAATGAAATTTTACTCTGGCAGGCCCTGCCACCTAGTTTCCTGAGATTTCAGTGGCTAGGGCCAAAAAAAAAGAAAAATAATAATAAATAAATAAATAAATAAAACTCGGTAGGGGTGAGCGCTGGAATTAGAAAAGCCAATTGAGGTGTATGCGATTTAATTTGGACGAAGTTAAGTTTTTGCAGTTTGTGTGGGGTTATACGCTGGCGTATTAGGCAGAGTAGGGTGGAGACTGAAGGCTGGGGGGAAAAGACAGAAGTATGGGGACGATAGAGAAGACGACCCCAGGATTTTCAGTGAGGCAGGCCCAAGCCCCACCAGGAGAAGAATCAGGGTTGGCAGAGGTGGGAGGAGACAAGACTGTCTCCTCCTCCCCACCAGGGGAAAGGGAGTAAAGGTACCAGGCAAGGGAGCCCGGTACTGATCGCCATCAGGCATTGACAGTTGTGAGCACGTGCGGGTACAAGCGATCTGAACCGGATCTTCTTTGGTGTTCTTTTTCAATGTGGGAGTCAGATCCCAGTCGCAGGGTCATACATGAATCAAGTCCTGTGTCAGGTTGTCTCTGGTTCAGACGTAGGTCTTCCTGGTTGTCAGTTCTCTCGTGAACAAGGCTAAATGATGGTCATGTTCGTGGGTTATTTGGTACAGTTTTCTTGTGTATTCCGGTTTTCTCTAGTCCTGGTTTTGGGATTCATCATCAGCTTCTGGGTGCTGTGCATGGTGGTTTGCTATAAGTGCTCGCCTTCTAGCAAAGAGTTTCTGTGCAAAAATGGTAAGGGCTTTGTATTCTTGTTCCGAGTCGAGAAGATGCTGTTCCATGTTCTGCGGGAAGTAGGTGATAGCAGTGGTGAGCCTGCATCGCAGGTCCTCATACTGGTCGCAGTCATACATGAGATGTTGCCATGTCTCCTCGTGGCCACAGAGGCAACGGGGATCCTCAGTGATTCGGAAGCTAGATAGTTTTGCATTAAATGGCCCGTGCCCTGTGAGCAGAAAGGTGACGTGGAGCCCTGGTTGAAACCAACTCGGGGGTTTTGGAAAGACTCTGTTAACGCTAGGGAGGAACTTCTTGGTGATTTCACCTTTAGTGGATTCTGTCCACCGATCCTGCCATTCCTGTCGGAGGTGGTCGAGAAGTCTGGTTTTTTCAAGTTTCCTGTTGTTGGCGAGATCCAACGTGAAGTTTAGGATAGTGCATGGTATTTCTTTTGCCATATTATATGTCAGGGCGCATCTGATGATTTCCAAGTCCAGCAGGAGGACTCCGGCCAGAATCTGGAGTGCGTGCGTGCTGACTGTGGAGACAGCTCGTGTGATTGTCAGAATTATTGACCGCTGGATGCTGTCAAAGGTTCTTCTATTTACCACTGTGGTTACCTTTTTGTACCAAACTGGTGAAGCATATGTGATGACCGGGATGAAGGTAGATTTGTAGTAGAGGGACAGGGTCCGCTTGTTTAGCCCCCAGTCCCTCCTGGTCACTCTTGCAACCAATGCAGAATATTTCCGTATCTTTTGTTTAATGTACTTTAGATGGGGCTGAAAAGACAGATTTTTGTCAATGATGATTCCGAGATATTTGATTTCTGTAGCAAGTTTAATTGTGGTGCCTTGGATTTTCACTTGCGGTGGTCTGGCAAGGTCGAGTCTGCCCTTCAGGAGTACCGAGCAGGTCTTACTTGGAGAAATCCGCAGGCAATGGATTGTAGCCCAGTTTTGCAAAATTCCTATCGCGTGGTTGGCTTTTTCTTCGATCTGCGCTCGTGAGTTAGCAGCAACAGTTATTATCAAATCATCGGCGAAAGCCTGGGCGCAAACTTCGCCAATATCAAGGGCCAGGAATTCATCTAAAATCATATTCCATAACAGGGGTCCTAGGACAGAGCCCTGCGGGCACCCCCTGTGGATTTGTCTAGTTAGCTTCCTATACGGTGCATGTACTTCGATCGTTCTCTGTGTTAGGTAACTCCTGATTGTGTTATACAGGTTTAGGGGCACTCCAGCCCGCCTAAGTCTCGCGAGGACGCTCGGCCACCAGATGGCGTCAAACGCCCCCGCGAAGTCAATACTGATAACTAGAAAATATTTGGCGCCTGGCTTTGGGATTTTCCTTTTCATTCCTTGTTCGCTAGCTTTTATGATGATTTCAGTTACTTTTCTTTGCAGGTCATTTGCCTCTCTGGGTCGGCTCGCAGTCTGGTAGTGCTCCCTAACCTCAGCAGTGAGTTTTTCCTTGAAAGTTTCCCAATTTGCCTTATTAACTGCGAAGCGGTTTAGTGATGTTTTTGTCATCGGGGTTCTACTGAGTTGGTTCTGTATCTGGTATGTAATCACTCTGTGGTCGGAAGTGGTCCAGGAGTCTTGGACCGTCCAGTGTTTAATATATCGGGCGACGTTCGCAGTTGCGAGTGATACATCTATTGTGGCCTCCCACAGAGTGTTACAGAAAGTTGGCAGCTGGTGTGGCAAGTTGAGGATCTCAAATGTAGTGTTTGCCAGGTGATCTTCCAGGATCTGGCCATTTCTCGTGGCTCTCCTGTCTGGCGTCATGCTGTGCCAGGCCGGGGAGCGGCAGTTTACATCTGCCCCTATGATGATCCTCTGATTAGGCAATGTGTCCAAGAGGGTCTGAAGATATCTAGTTGCGAGGGTTATTTCCTCCCCTGGCCTGCAGTACAGGGACACCACAAAGAAAGCGCCCAATGGGGAGATAATATGGGCACAAGCAGCCCAGGCCGTGCATAGTTGAGATATTCGCGTTACTGTAATGGCTGGGTTTCGGATAATGATGGCTGCCCAGGGGGTATCTTCGTCAGTTTGGACGATCTTGTAATTGGCTGGATAACCTCGTACTTTTTTAACATGCGTGTACGGTTCCTGAAGGATCAGTATGTCTGTGTTTTCCTCGTCGGCTTTCTTTCGAAGTTGCTCGACCACTGTTCGAGCTCGTTGTGCATTGACTTGCATGATTTTTAGCAGAGCTGTATTGTAGTGCTTAGGCCTAGTCCCCATAATTTATTCTTTGTTGGTAAAGACTCTTTGTTTTGAGATAGGTAGGGCATTTGGGGTCTCTGAGTGGTTATGCTCCAGTCTGAGTGCTTTGCAGTTTACGCAGGTCGGTGGTTTAGCCCTGTTCGGACAGTTGTTATAGTCATGCCCTTTTTCTGAGCAGTGGCCACAGGTGGCAGCAACCTGGGTGCATGTATGGGAGGTGTGGCCATACCGACAGCATCTATAGCATTTGGGCACGGTCACGCGCTCCTGGAAGCGATGACTTCCCCATTCTATGTAGATCCTGGATTGATATTTCAGTGTTTGCCAGGCGGCCGGCGCAATCTCTACAACCCAGTTTTTGTTAGTCCCGGTCTTCGATTTCGTTGAGTACTTCGGCTGTACCACAGCCTGAGGTTCCTGATCTGGCAGTGCTCCTGACAGGTTCCTGGTGTATATTTCCTGTATTAGGATTTGTGGGGTGACTCCTTTGTCTACATTAAAGATAATAATTGATGGTCCTTTCCGCTTTGGTGGCTCTGCAGTCAGACCCATGGTAGTTATCTTGGTGTTGGTCAGGATATTCTCCATGTCTTTCTCTGTCTCCGTTTCTATGACAATACCTACATTTCTTGTCTTTCTTATTGCCTTAATCTTGGTAGTTTTGAAGTCATCTTTGAGGTTCGACATAACTTTGTTTTTCAGCTCTTCACTGGTCAGGGTTTCGCTGGTCTCTGTAGGTCTTATCACTACCACATTTGGGGTTTTTATCAGTGGGGGTTTCCTTGGTTGGGCACTCATGACTGTAGTGTTTGCAGTGTTTGAGTTCCTCAGCGCTTGTGCGTATGTGGGAGCACGCTGTAGCATTTGGTTTGTCCCACATTCTAGGTATGCCTCCAGTTTTGTCGAAGCTTTTTCCCTTGCCTTGTCAGTCTGGAGGAGCATGGTCTCCAGTTTTGTCCAGAGGGACACTATCTGCCCCCTGACCCCAGTTGTGACCCTGTTCGATTGGTCTTTGAAGATATCTTCCAGGGCAGTTCTAAGTGTCAGGGTTCTTTCCAGGACAGTGCCCTCAGGGAGAGTAGGATCTAGAGGGTTGTCCTGTTGCTTTGGGTCCTCGCTTTGGTGGGGTTGCATGCTGTTTCCATCCTGCGCGTCCCTGTGCTCAGTTTGGCTCCTAGTCTCTATATTGAACTTCGGCACCGTTTTTTTTGTTCTTTTTCTGAATAATTGGTGTGTCTTCTACGTTATTCGTATCATTATCCTGCTCGGGCTGCCTTCGCTCATTAGGCTCGACCGTGTTTTCGGTTTGTTTTCCACTCATTGTCAATATAGATGGTAGTTTAGTTGACGCCGATCACAAAAATTATAGTTATTTCGGTGCGGGAGCACGGAAGAAAAGTTGTAGCTCGCCCATGCAATGACTATTGGTAGGGAGGGGGGGAAGGAGGGAGGGAGAGAACTTGAAGGCACATTTACTTATTTACTTCACTACGTTGTTTACAAGGTCATAGAGTGAGGGAGCACAATAATACGCTATAGTAGCACACAGGGGGGCACTAAACCCCAGTCTATAAGTGTGATGCAGGCGTGGTGACAGTATGTTGTCACGTGGTCACTCTCTCCAATTCTAAGACAATGGCGCTTTTAACGGCAGATCCATTGTCGTTAGCGTTGGATAAATAACGCAAACAGAATCTCACTTCTTCCCAAAGAAAGTTAAAACAAAACTCACCGAAGTGTTCCAGTTCCTTAATGGCTTTGATTCAACACAAATCCAGAGTTTGGCGCTAACTTTAAACTAGTAAACCAGGTCACAATTTATGGAGCTGTCACACACACGTGCACGCTTGGAAGCGGCCATGAACGGGCTCCTTCCATATGAGCAGTGGACAGAGAAGCTAAGTTGGGACAATCTGACGGGTGGGTAAAGTGCCTGCCTGGCAACCCAAAGGTGGCGGGTTCGAATCCCGCCTCGGGCTTGGATCAAAGTACTGCAAAAACCTTGGGAGGTGCATTATGGCCACAGAAGCCGATGCGCCAACATCTACCTTGCAATCTCCATTGATCTTGCTCAAGAATGCGGTGTCATTTTTATTACTACATCATCGAATTTTGTAATTTTAAGAATTTTGTTCTTGAGAAGAGGTAACACGTTATTGATACCTTAAAAACTCTAGTTATGTTTTATACCAAGCGATCGATAGATTATTAAAAGTTTTCGAACTAGTGACGGCATTTTTTACCGAGGAAGAAAAGCAGCTAAAATTATTGTTAAATTATTTGAATCACCATTAAGTATTTAGGTACATGTTAAGCATTGAGTGCTTGGCATATTCAATAAGTAAATACTAAAAACTAAAAGTTCCGAAATTGTATAATGCATGAGCTGCGTGCTTCAGACTCAGCCCATATATTGAAATTTTGTTCCTTTAAATTCCTGGTTGTGATTAGATAAAAAAATTTTAACTAATCACAAATTCAGGGTGAAGACATGATATCAATTAAAAGCCTGCCAAGTGCAGTCATCTGCGAGATACCAAAACGCCTAAGATTGCATTGATTATTCTCTTATTGCATAGAGTTACTGCTCCCAGATAACATTAAATTGAAATAGATGCCTTTAGTCGTACTTGCAAGATACTCAACGATCAAGAAGCCCAATCGGGTAGCCCAGTTGGTATAATCGCTGTTCTCTCGCTTTTCCCCCCACGCCGGCTGAAAAAGACCTTAGTTCGAATCCCGTAAATGATGAGAGGAATTTTTGTGGACCTTTTTCACAAGGTGGTTCAGTTAGTTGGTCTCTGGCGAAGGTAGCATGGATTTTTCTCCCGGAAACTGGTTTTTCTTCAAGCAAAGCAACAAATCGACTACAGACTACATACAATTTACAGCCATATTATATACGGCACAATATGGTCCAAGTTGCTGATGTGCCTAAAATCCCACAGCAACAATCAGGACCTATATTAAGAATTTTATGCACCTGAATTCAAACAAGAAAATGCTATTCCTTCCAGAGGTGAAAAGACAATACACAATCGTCAATGAACACAGCAATATGCTGATGTATTAACTTTTCTGCCTTTGAGAGCTGAAACTTAGCTACTTCTAGGCTACCATGTTAACTAGTCCCTGCTTCTGTTGTTCTGGAATCTCTGTCAAACACTATATACAACCTGTTCAAGTGAAGCCATGTCGATCCTTCCGCTTCTCTCATAATACTGTGAATTCTTTATTTTAAATTCTCTTAATTTATATATTTTTTAAATATTTACATATTTATAAATAAAAGTCGTTAAGCTGCACGTAATTCTTGAAAGGTAGAACTGTAATCCTCTGAAGGATATCACGATTGCTGCTATTCCATACCGGGTAGAAAAAGCTTGGGTTGATTCCCGTCTAGACAGAGGAGCTTTTTTGTAACATGACCCAATTAGTCGGTCTGTGGCAAACATTAATTTACATTCCAGAAAACCCAGGTTTATCATCCCATAAACAAATTTGATTTACAGACAATACAGTGATGTCTCATGACGTTAGCTGCCTTAGCGTTTAATCTAAATAACTTTACCTAATTTTGGATGAATACGTAGAGAGGATACATTTGCCGTTTAAACTTTATCCCAGTCGAAAAATAACTACAAAACAAGTTTATTTTTATTCTCTGTCATATTCTAACATTCTCCAATGGAGTTAGGTTTCGCCAAAATGAACTTTTTTTTTTCTCCAAAATATATTCACATTATGCTTGTAAGCGGCGATAATGGCTTACAAACAATTTTAATTCTTGACTCACTCAATATATATCATGCGATTTAAGAATAAGCTAATATCAGCAAGATCATTCGTCATCATAAGTATTAAATATGGCTTACTTAAAGGATTATGTTTTACTGTTTTTCTTGCTGCCGGGTACGCTGTTTACTGATACGTGAGGTGAATTATGGACTGCATTTGTCTCTGTATCCAAACATCCAAAGCCATTGTGGTATAACTGAAACCCATTAGTACTTGTTAAGCGTTTCTCATGGCTGATGAAAAACATTCTGAATATTAGACGTTAATTAATGTCGTTTTTTTTGAAAGGAAAAAAGGAATCTAAATTCTACTCGACAAGAAATATCTTTCTCGCAACCAGATAGGATGATGCTGGGATTATAACTTAACAAAGTGCTTGAAGTGGATAAAATGAAGTTGAATGTTTTTGCAAAGTTTTATTATGCTTTAAAATATTGATAAACAATTTTATAATATATATACAGTAAACCCCCGCTATTCGCGGTATCTGTATTCGCGGTTTCGCGTATTCGCGATCGCCGATTTAATATAAAATGAAACCTAAAAAATGGGAATTTTAAAGCGCCGTGAATATTTTCCGCCATAAAAAAACATTGGCGTGGCTAAAATTATCTTTCCCGGTCAAAACAGCGCTCAGTGGGTGGGGGGGAGAAGGGTGACAAAATCGCGAGCGTGAATGTTTCTCGCTAATCCTTGTTCAATATGTGTTATGCGCTTGTTATGGAAGGTTTCGTCGTTTGCTTTTAATTTATATGCTTGTAAATTGAATAAATTTATCAATTTATAAATTGATATGCTTAAAAAAAAAAGTGATAAATCTACCGTTTTGTAGTGTAAAACAGACTTTTTCGAGTGTGTTAACGGAAGAAAGTGACTTTATTGTGGACAAGTTCTTTCTAACCCCTACAAAAATATGGCTACGAATAACAAGAGAAATGTGAAAATATCAAAGAAGGTGATGACATTAGCGAATAAAATTGAGTTATTAGATAAAATTTCTAATGATGAAAGTGTCTCCTCAGTGGCAAAACATTATAAAACCAATGAGTCAACGGTACGATCAATCAAGAAATCGGAAGAAAAAATCCGCCGTAGTGTCCGTGAAAACGCGCTAATTGCTTCAAAAATTTGATCTGTAACTCGTGATGTTAAATTAGAAAAAAAAATGGAAAAAGCTTTAAATCTGTGGATAGAAGACCGAACTCAAAATAAAATTCCGTTAAATTCACTCATCATTCGTGAAAACGCAAAACTCCTTATCAACACTTTAGTGAAACTGGTGATAGCACTGGCGGGATAGGTTTTTTAGCTAGCAAAGACGCTGGTTTGAAAGATTTGTTTGAAATTTCTAATAAATATTACATTTAATATTAAATTGTTTCTTATTTTCATTTCTATGCCTTATGCTTGCATTTCACTATGTACTGTCTATGTACATAGTCATATTATGAAGGTACATATAATACATACATAGACAAAATTTTAAACTAGTTTTTCTTATATATTTCATACTTTGGAACGGAACCCCTTTATTACTATGGGAGCCATAACTCAGTATTCGCGTTTTCGGTATTCGCGGCATTTCTCAGGAACGTAACCCCCGCGAATAGCGGGGGTTTACTGTATATGATTAAAAAATCATATGCCAATATTTCTTTTGGTAATATGTCATGTATTTGGTGCTCTTTCCCCCCCCCCGTTCCTTCCTGTAGAAGATACTTTCCTGGAGAGCGCCATTCTTCCCTCGTTTTTATTAAACCAATCCATTTATTCCCAGTTCTTATTACACCTAAAAAACGGAAGCGTAATCAGAAATCTGATTCGGAAGAAACAGATAAATAAACAGCTAAATAGTGATTGAAAATTACGCAAGATCTAAAGGAATATCAGTATTGATAATTACCGATCAAAATTTTCCTTTAAAATTGTATAAAAGTATATTTTTCCCCAAATTTCTGAGAAGGGTTATTCAATACACGACACAAAAGGCAAACTGACCATAGAACACACACAATTGATAAAACAGAAATACTGAGACCTCGTAGCCTTAATTGCCTCGGTACTTATTCTAAACAGGCAGCCCAGTAAAACCAATATCACATCTAGTTGCCAGGAATCTAATATTGCATGTTGACCTATTTTTATGGAAAATATATATACATTTCATCCAGGTTTGGATAGTAGCGATTCTATCGTCTTTCTTCCCTTCTTCCCCAACATCAAACGATTGCGTGCAGAAGATTGTACTTCTGTCACTTGGCGTGTCTAACTGGGATGACAGCACGAGGAAGTTTGCGTGCATCTGGCTTTTGCTTCTGAGGTAGGGTGGCATTGTAGTGTACACGTGATTATAATAGTCGACATCTATTTGAAACTCAAGCAATGAACTGTTATTAAATTCTGGGTTCGCAGGTGAACCATTAATGACATTTTACTGAAATTCGTATCATGTTACAGTTAGCTTTTATGGAAGATTTTCTGAAGTATGACTTCAGGTATAGATTAATTATTATTATTATTTATTTATTATTTTTTTGGAAGACCACGTAATCAAAAGGATTGTTGAATAACTGTTAATCAAATTCCACAGAGTTCCTGTCAAGTAGCACAGAGGTTACTATCGCTGTATTATTACACCAGATAAAAAAGTCCTGGGTTCCAACCTCGTTAAGACGTGAAGAATTTCTATGGACTTTTTCTCCCTCACATCGTGGCCGAGTTAGTCGGTCTCGAATGTGGCCTGCGCGATCTTCCTGTTGCTCCAAAAATTCGTCTTTGTCATCAGCAAAACAGGTAACCCAACCACAGATTACACGAAATTTATAGGTGATACAATATATTGATGTCTCGTAGCCTTAGATGCTTTGGCGCAAAATAAAATAAATAATAAAAAAACAATCTGAACTCGTGTATAATTCATCATGGAATGTGATGAGAGTTGTTGGTTCATCTTCGCTGAAGTCCAGGTTTCTTCCGCCCCCCATTAAGATTGCCATTTCTTTTGAATTCAAAAAGAGGCAAACAAGAGATGTTAATTAAAGCCGGATGCCAAACTGGCGGAAGTGTTTGCAATTGGTTTCGTCATCAGCAGAAAGTATCCTGCATTGATGGAAACAGCGGAAAGCATGACTTGATGCTAAGGATGATTTGGCTTATCAGTTTTGAGGCAACGTCATGGTGCGTTTTCCACCAAACCTACCTTACATTACTGAACTCTGCCATTCGAAGCACACCACATAAAAAATTAATTTCAGAAACAAATGATCATAAAACAAAATATAGCAAAAATAAATGAAAAATAGAGAAAATAAATTTAAAGAAAACTTAAAAGGATAACTTAAAAAGACAACTTTGGTACTGGAAGCTGTCACCGGACATTCTCTCAGGTATGTCAAGCTAAGCTTGTTACCTGGGCGTCTAAAACGCTGATGGAACTGATATTCGGGTGACACTCAAGTCAAGTGGACCTAATTTCTGCGAAGCCCGGTTGGTCTGCAACAATCAAAATCTCTGCTTGCACCTTCACGATGGTGGGACTGTTAGTAACCCTGGGTATAACCCCGAAATGCAAGTCCTGAAACACGGCACCTAGAGTGCTGGAGATGACCACATCAGAGAAAGGGGCACTTACGATGGGGGTGTTCTAGTGTGGGGCGGAATAACGATCAATGGCTGCACCCCTCTTCATGTTTTTGATACGGGTACCGTAACTGCACAGAGAACCGAGAACACATTTTCGAACGTTATGTGCGAATTTTTAGGGGTGCGGTTGGCCCAGACAGATTTTATTTTCATGCACGACAACGCCACTGCACATAGAGCTCAAGTGGTGGAGGAATATGTTGAAACTGCCATGGCCAGCACAATCAGCAGACTTAAGTCCGATCGAATATATGCGGGACGCCCTTGGGCGTCGATTGTATACCGACAGCCAACTTCTCAGTCACTTGGTGAGCTGGTGGAAGAATGGAATTTGTTGCCACAGAATCTTATACACACCCTTATATCGAGCATGGTTGTAAAAGAATTACCGTTTTGGTAATTCTTATACGACCCCTATAAATGTCACTTACACCCGTCCGAAGTTTCTCCGTGTCTCCTAATTTCATCGTTATTCTATGTTACACCATCATACCATGAGTTACACTACGTGTTTTACACGTTCTGTTAATTTTTCGAGTAGTGTACATATACGTTATATGTGATATGTTTAAAAAATATAATAATTGTCATATTTCTATTAAAAATTAAATTTTGGTAGCCACAGTAAAACATTCCAAACAGCTAAATATAAAATTTCCTGAAAATCTATTCACTGAAAGTTGAGTTATTATTACATGCGGACGGATAAAGAAATAATAATTGAAAGATTTCTATCATCCGAATTTTAATGAAATTTGGGTAGCTTGAATTATTTTTCTAAAAGAGCCAAATTGTATGAAAATTTATTGTTTATAAGTTAAGTTATTGCATGAGGCCAGTCGGACGGATATGGTGAAAACAACAGGCGCATATACACTGTGCCGCCACTTTATTAGGTACACCTACCTGGTAGCGTGTTGAGCCTCCTTTAGCCTTCAAAACAGCCTGAATTCGTCTACGCATGGATTGAATAAGATGCTGAAATCGTTGTGCAGGATGGAGTACCATGCAGACATGAGTGTGTCACGCAGTTCCTTGAGATTCGAAGGAGGTGTAGGCCTGCAGCGAACAGCCGTTTCCAGCTCATCCCAAAGATGTTCAATAGGATTGAGATCCGCGGACTGAGCGGGCCACTGCAGCAAAGAAAAGTCATTGTCATGTTCCTGGAACCATTCCATAGTGATTCGGGCTTTTTGCACCACCGGCGCATTATCCTACTGGAAATAACCATCTGACTGAGGATAAACTGTCAACTTGAATGGATGCACTTGGTCAGCAACGATATAGGTACGATGTGACATTCAGACGTGAATATATGGGTACCAATGGACCCAAAGTGTGCCAAGAAAACATTCCCCACACCATAACACTGCCCGCACCACCTTGCACAGTAGTCGTCAGACATGACGGATCCATGGATTCATGTTGTTTTCGCAAAATTCTGAGCCTTCCATCAACATGATACACCAGGAACTTCGACTCGTCAGATCAAGCAACTGTTTTCCAATCCTCGATAGTCCAGTGCTGGTGTTGCTGTGCCCATAGGAGGCGTGCTCTCTTGTTCTTCATTGATAACAAAGGTACGCGATGGGGCCGTCGGCTGTTGTAGCCCATTCGCGACAAAGTGCGACTAGTGGTCCGTTTAGATATTTTGTTCTGCGCACCAAGGTTGTATTCTGACGTGATGTGCGACATTGTGGCTCGTCTGTTTTCTTGCACAATTCTAGCCATCCTCTTCCTCTGACCTCTCTCATCAACAAGCGATTTTCTTCCACAGGAGTGCCGTTGAGAGGATGTTTTCTGTTCGTTGCACCATTCTCGCTACACCCTTGAAACTGTGGTGCGTGAAACGTTCAGGAGAACTGCAGTTTCAGAGATGTTTTGTCCAGCCCGTCTTGAACCTACTATCATGCCACGTTCGAAGTCAGTTAGATCGCTCCTTTTCCCCATTCTTGCTACGGTTTGTACGTTTAACTGATACTAGAAAGGTTGTTCTGCTGCATTTATATCCCCAACTGTGGTCATGTGACTTGCAACGTTGTAGGACGAACCATTTGTGTACACAGCAAGGGTGTACCTAATAAAGTGGCAGTACAGTGTATGTTAATGTGCCTAAAAAAACTCAGCTAGATTTTAACAATCAGTAAACATGAATAGAGACAATGGAATATAGGATTACGGTTTTATAACTAAGCTAAATTTATTCTTAATATATACGAATAATTAAATATAGCTTTACTTTCTTCTTTACCAAATGAAAATTATTCAAATTTAATTTCTTTGCACTAATGCAAGCAGCATTATAATTAACTTATGTTTCTAAAATTTGTTAAACGCACACTAATCATCAACATCATCATCAGCCATTTTCAATCCACTGCAGGATGAAGGTCTCTCCACTAACTTTCCAGTTCCTTCTGTTTTGTGCAATGGCCATCTATTTACTACTCACAAACTCATGAATTTCATCTACCCATCTCCGCCATTGTCTTCCAGGTTTTCTTCTAGCTCCTCTTGGGTATCATTCTGTTATTTTCTTAGTCCATCTGTCATCATGTCTTCGAGCTATGTGTCCTGTCCAAGACCATTTTAGTTATTTAGTTTTGATAAGAATGTCCTTTACTTGAGTTTGCTGCCTAATCCATGTGTTTCTCTTCTTATCTAACAGTCTGATTCGTTCCATTCTTCGCTGTGTAGTTCTCAGCTTCTCTTCCATTCTTTTGGTGAGTGCCAAAGTTTCACTTCCATAAGTCATGGTGGGGAGTATACATTGGTTCATTATTTTACGTTTCAGACAAACTGGGATATTGCTCTTCAGTATGTGACTATATTTCCGGAATGCTATCCATACAAAATTTATTCTTCTCTTGACTTCCAGCCATTTATCATTATTACAGCTAATAACTTGTCCCAGATAAGTATATGACTCCACCTTTTCAATTACTGCTCCTTCAATCATTATGTCCCTTTCTGTGGCATACTTGTTCATCATTACTTTTGTTTCTCAACGTTTCAACGGAGTCAATGTTTGGTCGTCCCGGAGTATAAACAGAAAATTTATTTTATTTTATTTATATGAAATTTTGTGAAGAGCAATGCAACGAAATGAATATTTTTGTTAACAGGTCCCGCATATAGTATACTTATTCTCTATTTCCAAGAATCATTTCAATAATAAATGAATAAAAACAAGAAATCGTTTTCAACTTTGAAGTTTAACAGTAGGTGGAACTGTGCGCTACACAGTTCCACATTTTGGCCCCAGTGTTTGAGTTAATGGCTACTTGGTAGGTTGCCAATACGCATTTTTAGAGGTGATTAAACGAGTCAAATGCACTGCGGAGCGAGCAGTGCCGATTTGAATAGTGCACCAATGAAAATGGTACACTATTGCACCATTTCAGTGAATGAAAAAGTTATTAATCTATTTTCAAATAAAAACCGAATGGATTTTATTTTTAAATAAATTTTCTAGATTACCCAAGTCTGTTATTGGTAAGTGTTCAGTTAATGTTTTGTAGTATTTTTAACTTGCTTTTTATTATTACCATCTATGTTTACATGTCTTATAACCAAGGCAATTTAATGTAACTTTAAGAAACAGCACCAGCATACATCAGAGTCACGTGCCGCCAGTGCCCACGTTTTCACACTGTTGCAGAATCTGTGTGCTATTGTTTTGATTTGATGGGCCTTTATGAAGAAACTGGAATTAATCATAATCCAGAAGAGTGATATCTTTTCAGAGACAGTTCAAGTAAAAGTTCGAAAGTCGTGTTGCACGACAATGGGAGTATGCACCAATCGATTCCTGTTGTGCACTCCGTTCATATTAAAGACTACGTCAAGATGCTGAAGTCCCTTCAGGCTTCACTAATTTTCTCTGCTTTCTTTGTCTCTGGAACAGCAGAACAGTAGATCAGCACTAGTAAAGAAGAGAATGGACAGCCAGAATTGAGCTGCAGCCTGAGTACATAATGTAGTAAACAGTCCCTCGGTTCCGAGAAACAAATTATTGCTTTACTACTCCATAAAAAGCTCTGAATGGTCAAACAATTTGTTAAAGCATTCGCTCTTCAAGGTGACAGATTCAAGAATATACAGTCTAGGTTTCCAAACGTGCCTGATACAAAAAGTGAAAGGTGATATATTTATTGGCCCACAAGTTAAGGAGCTGTTGGAACTGGAACTGGAAGACAAAACGACTGATATTTAGCGAAATGCCTGGCTGTTGTTTCTCCCTGTAGTGAATGGCTTTCTTGGTAATATTAAGAATGAAAATTACAAAAAAAAATTCGACTGAAAACGGAAAAATGGGATGCAAAATGTCAATCAAGCTCCATTATTTGCACTATCACCTGTATTTTTTAAAACTAAATCTGGGTCATTAGGTTTGAAAAACCAAATCTTAATATAATGACCAGGCAGCGTATCTATATAAAATTATAAGATAATATAAGAAAGAAAGTTAAACTAAAATAAAAAATTTTTTTTTTTAATTTTAAATTAAATATTCGCTAAGAAAGTTAATGAAATAAACAGTTCTAAAAATTTCAAACTTAACATTAATTTGTTAAATGATGCTACTATTTTAAATCTGTTTTATTTTTTCAATGTTTGAAGGAATTCAAATATTAACCTCAGAGCGGGAATATAGAAATCGAAAAATGACCCGTCGGGTTTCAAGATGAATGCACTTAGGCATTCTTCAAACAACAACGGGGAGATTGGTAAGAAAACCTTTATCTTAAGCTTTACAAATTGAAGATTTTACAAGCTATCGCCGCAGAAGATAAGATAAAGTATTCTGTGGAGAAATGTTAGCTCAGATGGAAGAAGACATTCTTTAGCATTTTGTTTTTCTTTAGCGTTTAGTTTCCAGTGATAAACGCATGTTCCATCTGTGTTGGAAAATTACCAGGTACAGTACAATGTCCGAATTTGAAGTCATGAGAGATACCAGGAAAGCGTCTGTGACAGTATTCATTTTCATTGGAAACAGTTTCCAATATTTTGTTTTAAAGTCAGAGAGATGCAGGAAAGGCACTTGCGGTTATAAAGAGACTCGTAATCTAAAATTAAATCCTAAATTATAACAAAGTCAGAGCGAATTTTATAAGAACAATTAATAAAAAAAACTGGCATTTTGGCAGCCTACGAAGAAAGACATGCTTCCCAAGTATATTCGTGAGTATATGCCAAGTATATGCTTAGCCCGTAATAAAATGACAGAAAAAAATACTGTAAATAAAAAAAAATAATAATGAAAATACAATTAGTTGAATTATGGAAAAACTAATTATTTTTAGAGCTTATCATATGCTTGTACAGTATATGCATCGCATTTTTATAAAATTAATTTAATATAAGCTATAAAACACTCTTTCTATCATGTTCGATTGTTATTAAGTTACCAAAAAATCGATTATGATTATTTCCATAATCGATTATATGCAAATTAATTTACAATATTCATCATAACGTAATTATCATATAAGTGATTATGAAGATGCCAAAACGGATTATTATTTAAATTATGATAATTATGATTATGCCCATCACTATTTCTAATCTATGATAGAATTAAAAGTAACGTAGCACCAAAGAGGTCACATACTGTAATTATCATCACTGAAAAAAGAAAAGTAAAACATTAAAGAAACATGTATTGCATCATGCTTGATAATCTAATTAAAGTACATGTATTAAATGATTCCGTCATATGTTCACATTTTCTGAATGACTGCAAAAGGAACTAATTAAAATTCTCATTCGTGCTTCTGGATAAATGTACAGTTGCAAGGTCACATGGGGATAAGGAGGAAAACAAACAGTACAATTGCACATTCAAGTCGTTAACACAGTAGTTCCCAATCACTGAGCTCGCAGACTAATGCCAGTTCATGAATTAATTTTTGCTGGCCCGCAAAAAAGTGGCAAATCATGTCGTATTATTATGATAGAAAAGGCCATGAGGCAAGAAAGGTTGTCTTAATATAATGATCAGGCAGTGTATTTACATACAAATTATCAGATAATATAAGAAAAAACAAAGCTAAACTAAAGAAAAAAAAACATCGCTTGTAACAGAGAATACAAGAAACAGCACAGTATTCACGGGCTTGAACCCGAGTCACTCAAGGAACGTGTACTTATGCACCCGCGCGTGTGACGATTTTCATAATCGAATGATATGAATATAATGGAAATAATCGATTATGACCATCACTAGTAGTTCTGCCGTTGTGTCTGTGCTAACTATATTGTAGAGTAGGGAGGAATAACAATTTCATAAGAGCAGTCATTGTATTCTTCAGAAATTCCTTAATACTGGATGCACTTTTACCATGCCCTTGCTCTCTAATATTCTTAGTAAGAATATAAACTGCTTCTTCAAAAGGGGCGCCAATATTTTCTAGAGCGCATTTGGTTTACAATAAGTTCAAAACATTTCCGGTATGATTTTTATTTTTTGAAATAAGTAGACAAACTACGAACGTAGTTAGCATTTTCTACTGTGTGAAAAGTATACCACCTGAGAAAAATGTTTTGTACAGTAATATGAAAGTACCATCAACAAAATTTATTTTCTTCGAGCAAAAAAATTCGAGACTACTTTTGGTGGATAAAGTTATTACATTTAAAAGTTCATTATCAATAAAAGAAGTTCTCACCTTTCAATTTTCACCTCGACTGCATTCACAGCAGAATGAGATATAAATTTTTGTGAAAGGCGGGAAGAGTTTTTCTTCGGGTTACATACAATTCTTCGAATGTGCTTGATGGACTGTCTAAATAAGTTGATCAAAAAAATTTATATTTTTTAATTTCTTTATGTATAATTTGGATGGTCTTTCCGATATGTCAATATGCCTTCGTCTTCATGCTATTATTCCCTATTAGCCGATTAAGTCTGTTTTTGCAGGGGTTGCAGGGCAGGCGCTACCCACGAGATAAAACTCGAGATTGCCTGGGATTTTATTAGGCACGTATACCCGCCCATGATGCGCCACGTTAAAAGGCCATAATTATTTATTTATTTATTTATTTATTAAATCTGTTTATTGCTCTGCCAAAGAGCCACCCCCTGGACAGCTAGAAGCTAGGGGGGTGATATTACACACAGAGGTTAAGACAGGGACATGTGCCTGGCGGTTACATGGGGCCCATGTATGCCTAACCCGACAGGTACAGAACTTAGTGTTTATTATTTTACATAATTAACAGAATTAAAGGATATTATTTTCTCTAAATTGCTATAAATTACATAAGCATGAGGGAAATATACAAAATATAAAGAAATGAGGCAGTCCTTCACCGGTTGTTACACGTGGTATCTCTTCAATTCTTCAATCTTGAACGTAATAGTGCAGCCAGGCGTCTTTGGAGTAGTAGATTCTAAGTAAGAGAGGACCAGTGATGGCTTCACCTATCTTTAACGGGATGCATTGTGGTGGCATTTTCCTTCTGGTGGCGTCTCATAAGTATATGTTTGTATATGTGTCCTTTAGCTTCTGACGTCTGTATGAATGCTGTTCGCAGAATCTATCCAGGTCGATGGCTAGATTGTTCATCAAATCTACCGTGTTTCCTGGGAACATGCGTCTCAATCCTTTCAGGTTGTTCAAGCTGATTGTGAGTGGGAGCCTTGGGTCCATTTGATTCCTTCCGGCAATGCGTGGAGTTTTTATTAAATCAGTGATGTCAGGGGTGTCGAGTCGTCTTGTGATTAGTCTGGCAAGTGTAAGAAGATTTGCTGCCACAATCTGTTGTTTCCATGGGGTGACTTCCAGATTTATGTAGAACTGAGCCCTAGAAATGGTGTATTGGTTGCCAGTCCGCCGGTTGAGCCATTTCAGGAGCCAGTATTCCAGGCTGAGGAACTTGTTGAAGTGTGTTGTGGGAGCAGAGGACCAAATGGTTGCGGCATAGAGAGGTATAGGATAGACACATCGGACAACATATTTCTTTACCAGGTCGGCGTCATGAATTCCCGTTAGTTCCAGGCGGATCGCCCACATAGCGGAGTACATTTTTGTTTTTGTGTTCAGGAGGGGAGCCTGGAATGTCAGCCCATCATCCCACACTAATCCGAGATCTTTGTGCGTTTTTACTTTCTGAATGGGTGATCCATTGATAGTAAGATTAAGGTCATTGCGTGACTTCTTCCAGGTGAAGGACATTTGAGCTGTCTTTGTTTGGTTAATCTGTAGTCCGATGGAAGCCAAATATTGTTGAAGGTTATGTATGGTTTTATTTGCCTGCAAGGTAGTGCTAAGAACCTGAGTTTGGTCAGAGGATGTAATATAAAGTTTCAGGTCATCGGCGTATGATTGGAAGTCAGTTTGGGATGCAAGGAAGGGCTCCAGCGCTGCGGCAAATAGGGTTGGTGATAGGACTCCCCCTTGCGGGACACCCCTATTAGTAATGCAAGTTGTCTGAAATCTGCGATGTGATATGATGAGATGTCTATGCTCCAGGATTGATTTAATGATACGGAGAATCCTTCCAGTGATGTTAAAGTACTGCTGGAGAATGGTGATTAGAGCTGTTATATCTATTTTGTCATAGGCCGCTTTTATGTCAAAGAAAATAACATCAAGCTGTGTCCTGTTGTTGAGGGCTTTCTGGATTCTGGTAAGGGTGTCTAGGAGGTTGCTATTAGTAGATCTCCCCTTAATCACAGTGTGGAGGTACGGAGGCCTGTGATTGAAACAGTGGTCTGCAATGGTGGGCTGGACTGCTTTTTCAAATATCTTTAGGAACCCACAGCCGATGGCAATCGGCCTGAAATCTTGAGACCGCTTGGGGTCCCTGCATTTAGGGACTGGCCGCACAAAGTATGTGTTCCAGATATTTGGAATCTCCCCACTTTCTAAGATTTTGTTAAAAATATGGACTAGTGGGTCTATATATTATTATATATATATTATATAGAACTAGTTCCACGAACATGAAAGTAGTAGTACTAGTAGTGGTGATATGTGATGCAAGAAAGCAAGTGTATGAGCTTATGCAGTATCAGCCAAAAAAAAAAACAAAAAAAAACACACCATTCCCTCCAAATGCTTGTGCAGTTCCTCCTTAAAATTATTTAACCTATCAACTTCCACAAAGACAAATGGAAGTTTGTTCCAGCAATTAACCACCCGCTGGCTAAAGGCAAATTTCCGCACATCTATTCTACATCTGTCTTTTCTTAATTTGAATTTATGTCCCCTTACGATCGTAATCTGAACAAGTGGAAGGATCCCATCAGAATTCAGCATAACCCATTGAAGGCCTTATATACCTCAATAAGATCACCGCACAAGTGCCGTCTCCAGCCACTGCAATTTGCAGAACTAAAGCCTCTCTTGGTAAGAGGATCCCTTCATTCCCATCACCAATCTTGTCGCCCTTCTCTGTATACGCTCAAGCAAATCTACATCCTTCCTAAAATGAGGTCTCCAGACCTGTACGCAGTACTCAAAGCGTGGGCTGACCATTGCTTTATACAGAGGGACAATCACCTCCTTTTCCCTGCTAGCACAATTCCTATATATCATTGACAAAACCCCATGACCTGCCCTGGCAGCCTGTCTGCATTGCTCAGAAAACTTCATATCTGACTGCACAAATACTCCCATGTTTTTTTTCATTTTCTACCACCTGAAGTGTAGTACAACACAGTTGGTACGTTTCTCTGGGGTTACTTCTACCCATATGCAGTACTTTGCATTTGTCAAGGTTAAACTTCAGTTGCCACTTCTTAGCCCATCTGCCCAAATTATCTAGATCCTGTTGCAGTAGCACACTGCCATTACTGTCATTAACAACCCTGCCAACCTTTGTATTATCTGCAAACTTCGACACTAAGCCTGATATACCTTCATCAATATCATTGATAAAAATACAAAACAACAGTGGACCCAACACCGAAACCTGTGGACCTCCACTAATAACATTAGTCCACGAAGAGCAGCACCCATTGATTACCACCCTCTGTCTTCTCCCACTCAACCATCCTTTTATCTATTGTAGCAACTTACCCTTAATACCATTCTGCTCCAATTTGTACAATAGTCTTCCATGCGCAACAGTGTCAATCAAAAGCTTTCCTGAAATCCAAATATATGATATCGAAATTATTTTTTGCATCCAGTTCCTTTGTAACCACATCATAATATCATATCAAATTTGAAAGACAAAACTTTCCCTTAACAAACCCATGCTGTGTCTGAATTATTGCTGCAGTCTTGTCTAGATGATACTGCAATGCATCTTTAACCAGTGATTCCATTATTTTACCGGGAACAGAAGTTAAACTAACTGGTCTGTAATTACTCGCATCATCCTTCGATCCCTCTTTGTGAATTTGCACATCTCCAGTCCGTGGGGACCCCCCTTATGAGTCCAAGGATGCTCTCATAATTATGGCTAAGGGTTTGCTTAGTTGCTTTGCCGCCTCCTTTAATATAACTGGATAGATCCCATTCACCCTCAGGTTCCTTTCTTATGTTTAACTTCAATAATTTCCCCTCCACTTTTCTCTGTTATTACAAAATCATTAAGCACCCTGCTACAATCTGATAACCTTCTCCCATTTTAAAACCTTAATAACTCCTCATGTGTGAATGTAGATGCAAAATACTCATTCAGTTTGTTTGCTATCTGGGCAGGATCATCAAAAGTCGAACCAGAACCATCGATATCAAGTGGACCAATCAGATTCATCCCCTTCCTTTTAGAGTTTATACAGGGTGTTTCAGTTAAACGTTTCAAAACTTCTAAGAGGGGTAGGATACATCCTGACAACTCGAAATCATATAGCAATGTGGGGTCGGAAATGCTTTCCTGAAGCGGTGTTGTACACAGAAGCACCATAAAAAGAAAAGAGACCGTAAGTGAGAAATCGTTTTAATAATACATGAAAAGAAGCAAAAAGGTACATGGATTAAAGTAAGTGTTCGAAGTTTCTTCCACGGGCTACAATGCACGCCTCACATCTCCGACGCTTGGACATCCGAACATTCTGGAATACTCCAGGCGAATTTCGAATTTCTTAGGCAGCTACTGCGATTCTTGCAACCAGCTCCTCAGCATTGTCAACAGGGTGTCATAAACTAGCGATTTCATATGACCCCAGAAATAAAAATCAAGACATGATAGGTCGGGTGACCGAGCAGGCCAACGCACGGGACCACCACGTCCGATCCACTGTTGACCAAATGTGACATCCAGGTAGTTACGAACATCTCCGCTATAATGGGCAGGGGCTCCCTCGTGTTGGAACCACATTGCCTGTTGCGTCGATGCAGAAATCTGTTCATCTCTCAAAAGTTGTGGCAATACTTGCTGCAGAAAGATCAAGTAGATAGGTCCGGTTAGACGACACGGTAACAAGTAAGGTCCGATGAGGTGATCTCCCATAATACCGGCCCATACATTGACCGAAAATCGAATCTGTGCTGCACGACGTCGTATTGCATGCGGGTTCTCGACCGCCCAGATATGGTCGTTATGCGTGTTGAAAATTCCTTCCCTTGTGAAGGATGCCTCATCGGAAAACAACACTTCAGCAGGAAAAAGGGGATTTGTAGCACATTTTCCAAGGTACTACTGTGCGAAAGCAATACGAGGTTGAAGAAACTTCGAACAGTTACTTTAATCCATGTACCTTTTGCTTCTTTTCATGTATTATTAAAACGATTTCTCACTTACGGTCTCTTTTCTTTCTTTGGTGCTTCTGTGTACAACACCGCTTCAGGAAAGCATTTCCGACCCCACATTGCTATATGATTTCGAGTTGTCAGGATGTACCCTACCCCTCTTAGAAGTTCTGAAACGTTTAACTGAAACACCCTGTATAAGTAAAGAAATCCTTGCTGTTTTTCTTAGTATCCTTTGCCAAATATTTCTCGTAATCTGCCTTCGCCTGCCTAACCTCCTTTGTGACCTGATTACAGACTAACTTATATCTGCCATAGGCTTCTGAGTCGCTTGATAATTTATATGCATCCAATGCGTTTTTATTCTCTGTTACGAGTCTCATTAGTTCATTAGATTACCATTTAGGCCCAAATCTTGAACAATATTTCTTAATAGGTATGAAACTTTTAGTAGCTTCCACGATTAATTCCTTGAATGCTTCCCACTTAGAATTTACTGTTGGTTACTGTACAGTTGATCTGTACAGTTGATCCCACTGTACAGAATTTAAAAACTGTCTGAGACCACTGTACTCACCTTTACGGAAGCAAAAACCCTTTCCTTTACCCCTGGTGGTAATTATGTCTTTAAGTAAATCCCACATCAGTACACTGTGATCACTGCCACCTAGTGGTTCCTTTACCTGCAAATTCTTAATACACGAATGATCACTGCTGATAACCAGATCAAGAGTATTACCCTCTCTGGTTGCCTCTCGAACATGCTGCTGCAGAAAACAAACATCCAATGAATCCACAAAATTCTTACTAGTGTGTGAGTGACCAACCACAAGTTCCAGTCAATATCTGGGAAGTTAAAATCCCCCATTATAAGACATTCTGATTTACTAGCTCGCTCTATTTCTCTGTACAATTGTTCATTGTACTCATTCGAGTCATTAGGCCTATAACACACTCCTACTCTTTTGTTTTTGCTTTCGCAGTGTTTATGTCACACCAAACTGACTGAACAGTGCACTGTTCATCTGCAGGGTGTCTCAAATATATTGGTACAAATGTTTAGGGGAGGTAGGTAACATCTAAAGAAATGTGAATCGCACAGGAACCCATAACCGGAAACTTCACGGGAAAGTAGTAGCAGAAGCACAAGAAGCAGAAATGACACAAGACAGTAATTAGTGGCAGAAATGACACAAGACAGTAATTAGTGGCAAACATTTATTTGACATAATATTAACAATGGAATACGAGATGGATGCATTTCATGATGTTACAACAGATGCTCGAAGGTTCCACCATGAGACGCGATGCATGCGTTACACCGACGCAGCATGGATTGGCGGACACGGTCGAACATACCTGGAGTTTCTTTGACAGTAGCAGCAGCGCAGACGAGTCTCGCCACGAGATCCATTTCTGTCTCCACAGGCGATTCATAAACGATAGATTTGAGGGCCCCCCCCCCACAGAAAGAAATCAAGGCTCGATAAATCAGGTGTGCGTGGGGGCCAGGCAACGAGTTCACCACGGCCAATCCATCGACGCCCAAAATGCCTGTTCAAATGGTCACGAACACACCTTCCATAATGGGCAGGCGCCCCGTCATGTTGAAACCAAATGTTGCATCTCACATTTGCTGAAACAACGTCAAGTAACCCTCGTAGAACTTGTTCAAGAAAGATCCGATATTTAGCGGAGTTCATGCGGGATGGTAACAGGTAACAGGTAATGGCCGACTAAGCAGTCACCGACCATACATGCCCACACATTTATTGCGAAGCGATGTTGTGCCATATGGGGGCGCACACCGTGTGGGTTGTCGTGAGCCCACACATGAGCATTGTGCCGATTGAATAAGCCTTCCCGAGTGAAATAAGCCTCATCCTCATCCATAGGCTGGAAAATTCAAGTCTTGAACACTTTTTTGGAGAAACCACTGCGCAAAAGCCACACGTGCAGGATGATCTTGGGGGAGTAGTAACTGAACCCTTTGGAGATGAAAGGGGTGTAAGGAATCGTCGTGCCAGACACGCTGTACTGCAACGAGACACTCCCAAGGCAGTGACAACGGCACCTGTGCTGGTAGTACGATTATTCTGGACGGCATTCAACACACTTTCTTCCATGGTGGGAGTTCGCGTCGAACGTGGTCTGCCCGCACTACTCCTGTTACCTCTAAATGACCAATAATCGCACAAATTTTTATGCACACGCGCAAACAAACGGTGGTCCAGTACATGTCTGTCTTGGAAGCGTTTTCCATAAATTCGTTGAGCCGCTCGTCCATTGCCCTCTGCTAATCCATACACTAGGTGCATGTCTGCCAGCTCACAGTTCGTATATCGATGCATGCTCTTCGTGCGGCGACTACTGCTTGAATGAGTTGTTTGTTTGTTATTTGGTTTTTAGGAGCATTAGCAATTAAGGCCATATTGCTACGGGATATGCGATGGTCATTCCCCGACCTTTCCGCATCCTCCGTATTTGGTGGTGACGGGCTTGAACCCCGGTCTAATCAAGAAGCGTGTGCTACGCACTGCTGCTCCTTCCCACCTGGCTACGGAGTTGCCACTTGAACGAGTAAACCAGAAATTTTCTCTCTCGCGAACTGATGAACAGCGCAGTGTACCGACTTACGGTGACGTTTCCGGTTATGGGTTCCTATGCGATTCACATTCCTTTAGATGTTACCTACCTCCCCTAAACGTTTGTACTAATATTTTTGAGACACCCTGTATATCAACTGGATGCACTTCTTTTGATTTTATGTTTTTCTTAATTAACAGCATGACACCTCCTCCCTTCCTATCCTGTCTATCCTTTCTGTACACCTTGTACTCCCCAAATTCCAATTCTGCATTCCTAATATCAGTGTGACACCACGTCTCTGATATCCCAACAATATCCGCCTTTGATGTCTTGACCAACACTTCAGATTCATCAAATTTATTTACTATACTTCTAGCATCGATATTTTATATCATGATATTTTATACATGCAACCATACATGCACCTATTCCTATTCCTAGTTACCCTGACACATTCCATATACCCACCTGTTTCACGATGACTGCCATTAGTCTGGAAACCCCCAGCACCCCTCCCTCCAGGTCGCTACTTATTCTAATAGAAGTTGTGCAAGAATCACATTCACTTCTGCCTGCGGCTACTTTTAACCTTTTAGTCCGTGAATCCCCCCAAGCTAGGAGTTTTCCGACCCACCTAACACTGCCTCGATAGCATCAGCAAATATTCTTGCACCCTTTCTATTTAAGTGTATCCCATCCCTGTAGAAGCAATCTCTCCTATTAACAGTCACAGACCACGCTGAAAAAAAATTCTACCCCTTGAGTCTTGCACATTCCCTCGAGGGCTGAATTGATTGACAAGGCTCTCATCATGTACTCCCTCCTATCGTGTCTGGGCAGAACTGCAGACACTTTCAAATTTAACCCTAACTCACGACTTTTTTGCAACATTGACCTGTACTTGTTAAGTAAATCTCCAGATCTCCTACTCTTAATGTCATTGGTGCCAACGTGTACAACATCACCTTTTGTGCCCTCAAAAGATGATATATGCTTTACAACGTCATCAACTTTTGCCCCTGGCAGATATTAGCATTAGTAGAGGCATATGATGCAAGAAAGTAAGCTTATTCAGCATCAGCCAAAAAAAAAAAAAAAAAAAAAGAAACACCACTCCCATTTCACCCCTCCGTTCGTTCGAAATACCTGTCCAGTTGAGCCTTAAATTTGTTTAGGCTATCAACTTCAACAACAAGTGATGGAAGTCGGTTCTACCAACCAACCACCCGCTGGCCAAAGGCAAATTTCCGCACATCTATCTGAAATCCGTCCTTCCTCAATTTGAATTTATGCCCTCTGAGGTGATTATTCTGAGCAAGATGAAGAATCCCATTGGCATTGAGCATGCTCAAACCATTCAAAGACTTATACACCTCTATCAGATCACCTCGCCGGTGCCTAGTCTCCAGACTGTAATTTGCAAAACTTAAGCCTTTCTTCGTAAGAGCAACCCTTTGTTCCATTCACTAATCTTGTTGCCCTTCTCTGTACCCGTTCCAGCAGCTCTACATCTTTCTTGAAATGAGGCCTCGAGACCTGTACACAGTACTCAAGATGTGGCCTAACCATTGCCTTATACAAGGGAATAATCACCTCCTTATCCCTGCTAGAAAAATTCCTGTATATCATTGACAAGACACCATGAGCTACTCTTGCAGCTCGTCTGCACTGCTCAGAGAACTTCATATCTGCCTGCACAATTACCCCCAGGTCCTTTTTATTCTCCACCACTGTCAGTGTAGTACCGCAGAGTTGATACGTTGCTTTGTGGTTACTGTTTCCCATATGTAGTACTTTACATTTGTCAATGTTAAACTTCATTTGCCACCTCTCAGCCCATCTGTTCAACCTTTCCAGATCCTGTTGCAGCAGCATAGCGTCAGTAGTGTCCTTAACAACCCTGCCAACCTTTGTATCATCTGCAAACTTGGACATTAAACTTGATATACCATCATCAATATCATTCATAAACACCGAAAACAACAACGGACCCAATACTGAACCCTGAGGAACTCCACTAATAACATTAGTCCACGTTGAGCAGTGTCCATTGATTACCACTCTCTGTCTTCTGCCACTCAACCATCCCCTTATCCATAGCAGCAATTTGCCACCAATGCCACACTGCTCCAATTTGTGCAGCAGTCTTCCATGTGCAACAGTATCAAAAGCCTTTCTAAGATCCAAATATATAATATCAAAGTTATTCCCTGCATCCAGTTCTTTTGTGACTACATCATAGTATCCAATCAAATTGGTCAGGCAAGACCTGCCCTTAACAAAACCATGCTGCGTCTGAGCTATAACTGAATTCTTGTCTAGATGATCCTGCAGTGCTTCATTAACCAGTGCCTCCATTAATTTACCTGGAACCGAAGTTAAACTAACAGGTCTATATTTACTTGTGTCAGCCTTTGATCCTCCTTTGTGAATTGGGGTTACATTTGCACATCTCCAGTCTATGGGTACCTCCCCTGAGTCCAAAGAAGCTCTCATAATTGTGGCTAGGGGTTTGCTTACTTCCTTCGCTGCCTCCTTTAATATAACTGGATAGATCCCATCCACCCCAGGTGCCTTTTTTATGTTTATCCTCAACAATCTCTCCTCCACTTTCCTCTCAGTTATTACAAAATCATGTAGTTCACTGCCAATGTTTACATACCCTGGTCCTGTTCCATCTATCCTTTTTACACAATATATTCCCCGGCTCTCTGACAATAGGGTCACCAACAATAACTGGTTCCTTTGGGACCAGCGCATTCTGGCTTGGAGATTGCCGCTGTGTTGCCTGATGCCCAGGAGTGAGCTCTGGCGTTGAGTTGGGCAGCTGAGAGCTTTCGCGCCGCTCATATTAATTTCTTCGAGGACATCTACCCTACACCTCAAGCTCTCATAGACGCCCAGTAGAATGCTGAGTTGATGCCTAATTTCTAGACACTCTGTATCTGGCACACACAAAGACATCCTCCTTGGCTAGATCATGTTCTGTTCCAGATAGTTCTGCAAACATTTCACAAGTTGCACATTTTTTTAGGCTATGATGCGTTGGAGAATCGCCCCCCCCCCTCAGTTCTCCCCCGAGTCATAGCACTCCTACCACTTTGTGCCCGTTGCTTTGCTGCTCTAGTCTGGGGTATGATATTTTAAATTAATAAGATCTTATTAGTTTAAATTGATAAGTGGATGCAGCCTACGCGGGCTCCGAGTTTTCCGATCTCAAACCAATTGAGCACTGTGGAATGAAGTGGAACGAGCTCTTTGGATCCACAACCATCCAAATTGCAACAACTGTGGCAGACAATTTAGCCAACAAGGACCAGCAACCCTGTGGCACGCTTTCGACGTTTAATCAAGTCCATGCTACGGTGAATACAGGCTGTTCTGAGGGTTAAAGGGAGGAGACTTACTCATTATTAGATAGGTGCACCTAATAAAGTGGCTATTTAGTCTATATTAAAACAAACCTTTATTGAGAAAGAATGTTTTGTTACAATTACAATTTAGCAAAAATGACGCTTTCTATTTCTCACCCCCCCCCCCCCAACCACATACACTTTTCACTGCTTCGCATGCCCCTTGTGAGGTACAACCCGCAAGATACCTCACGGCTGCCTCGTCCTAGTTTCTCCACTGCACCAGAATAATGTAAACAGCACTAAAATTATTCTTTATCTTAATAGTGACATTCACTTGTAACAAGTTTCCATAGATATTATTTTGCTAACATGTACACTCTTTGCCAAGGCCACATACATCCGTAATGGCTTGTATTAAGCTTCTGTTTTCTCTTACTTCAAGGAGCACTTGATATACATCATTCTTCAGTTAAAATTTGATAAAATGCCCAAAACCAGTTCTGGAAATCCAAATAAATTAAAGCTAAAGTCAATATTGATATTAGAAAACAAAAAAAGGAATAAATAAATAAATAAATAGCGGGATTAGAAGATCAGATATGCAAAAAAAAAAAAAAAAAAACTTCAATGTTTTTTAATCTCAGAATGAATTAATATTTAAGTCTATTTATTTATTTACTGAGCCATTTACATTTTCTCTTATGAGACCATGGAAATGCGATTAACTGTGGGGATATGTCACATAAACTATCGAATTAACTAAAACCACAAACCAAGTTTTTCAATCACAAGCTGAAAAACCGGTCTATGGTATTAATAAACTCTCCACGTGATGTTCCATTCTCTTCTGATAATCAACGGGAAACCTTTCATGCTTGGGATTTTGAAAATGTAACACGAAAAGATACAAGAGTTTCTAAGCTGAAACGTGCCCAACAGCACGTAGTAATTTTTCCTCGTAACCTTTTCTGTAAAGCAAAGGCATCCAATCCACCGTCGCGTGCTATCTGTGAGGTTATCATTCTAGGCTATCGTTGTGCTGCTTGTTGTACAGTGGTATTTTAGGTAGCAAGTTTGTAAGAGCCTTCCCTGCATCATTCGGTTCATATATTTCAGTATGGTTGGTTTATTTCTACTGTTTTTACAATCTCAGCATCAGAAAAGCAGTACCTTACAATTTGCAATACAGCGTGCTAAGCCTGTTGGCAAGGAATCGTTCACAAATTACGTAACGTAATTTATGATATGGGTCCGTGCACAGATTACGCAACACAATTTGCGGTAATGAGCCGCAAAGTATCCAAGGCAATTTATGGTAAGGCGGTTCACAAATTAACTAGTACAACTGAACATGTTTGACATCCCACTCCTCGCAATACTATTATATAAATAGCATCTTATTATAGTTATGAATTCTGAGTGCATAAAAATCGTTAGGATTCCCTACAAGTCTACACGATAGCCTTTTACTATATGCATAATTATTTTTATGTGAATTATAAATTACATTATTATTTGTTATGCGCGTTAGTATATGTACGTAAAGCGCCTATTGTCTTCACAACGTCCATCCCCATGTAATAACTCTATAATAGCCTTCCCAAATTTCATTAAAATCGGACTAACAGAAAACCGTAAATTATTATTATTTTTTTAGGTTCGTCTGCATCTAATTACTCGAAGAATGTATTTTCATTAAAATTTTATACTTAATTCTATTAGAGAGAGAGACTTGTAGAATAATCCCAAATTTGATTAAAATCGGACCGACAGAAATCCTTAATTATTATTTCTTTGCCCGTCCGTCCGCATGTAATAACTCAACTCTCAGTTGGATGAATTTTCATGAAATTGTATATTTGGCGCTAATGGAATGATTCAGCATTAGCTTTAACAATGGCAAATGATGCGAGAAAGCAAGCTTATACAGCATCAGCTAAAAAAACCTACACTTCCAATCTGTACTCGTTCCAGCTGCTCTACATCCTTCCTAAAATGAGTACTCCAGACTTATTATTATTATTATTTAGCCACATGGTGCAAGGAAGCCTGAGGCTTATGCTGCACAAGCCAAAAAAAATTCCCGAGTTACCCTGAGAGAGAGAGAGAGAAATAGAAGGGAATCACCAAGAAAGAAAAGATTGATGATATTCAACTCAGGACACTGGGTGTGCCAAGCCCATACTCACCACATGTAAGCACCTTATTCAAGATGTGGCCTGACCATTGCCTAATACAAAGGGATAATCACCTCCTTGTCCTTGCTAGTATAATTCCTGTATATCATTGACAAAACCCCATGTACTATCCTGGTAGCCGCCGATCTGTATTGCTCAGAGAACTTCATATCTGATTGCACAATTACCCCCAGGTCTTTTTCATTTTCCACTACCATGAGTGTAGTACCACACAATTGGTACATTACACTGGGGTTACTGCTACCCACATGCAACTTCAATTAAGATTATTACTATGTTTATTACCACTCTTATACCATGTGAAATTAATAAAATAGCTTATTAAGCTATTCACCTAAACTACTATACATTAAGGTGATGTTTCAGGTATCTTACCGATACCCATCATCAGACCATGCTGCTGACACACTCCTCTTGCTGCATCAGACTGTCAGCAGCATGGTCTGAATGGAAAACAACCACGTAACGGCCTTCCCTAACTATATTAAACTTCAATTACCATTTGTCAGCGTGTCTAACTTTTCTAGATCCTGTTATAATGGCATTTCCATCATTAACTACGCTGCTGCCCTTTGCAAACTAAACACTTTGCAATCTGCAAACTAAGCCTTCTCAAATTTCATTAAAATCGGACCAATAGAAATACGGAGCAATATAAATATTATTATTATTTTTTTCATACATATCACATAGGCTATTCATATACGGTTATATTGAGCTAATGCAACTGGATATTGTTTGCTGCCAATGCGCTATTTGGAGGAATAAATAGATTTTTGGTGGATAGGCAAAAAGAAATGATTTCGTTTCGTACATAAAAGTAGTTGCTTCTTTTTAAAACTAAAATCATGAATTTATTACTATTAATATCAACATTATTAATTATTATATTTTATTATATTATGTTATAAATTGTTATTAATATTACTCTTTGCTGCTATGCGCTGATTGGAGGAATGAATGGGATGTGGTGGATACGCAGAAAGAAATACTTTCGTTTCGTACATAAAAGTAGTTGCTTTTTTTAAAATAAAATCATGAATTTATTACTGTTAATATCAATATTATTAATTATTATATTATAACTAATGCTATTTTGCATGAAGCAATGGGACTACGCTTTAAAATTCACTTTTTCACTGACCGACCGTTCAATATATAAATTGTTATATACTGTATTACTATTTACTAAGGGCCTAATATATAACGCACTGCGTACATTAAATAACTTTTTATTTAGCGCTGCCACTAGTATAAATGTATTAAACAATATATAAATTAATATAATTGAATATTCTAAATATCCAAAAAAAAATCAACTATCACATAATATCGATATTCGTACTCACCATACAGTAGCCCAATTGAATAGCCGTCAATATAAAAATATATTAACACCAAAACATATTTTATACAAAAATATCTTGCAACTTAACCCTACTCATAGTCTTTTGAACTTCGCGATCTCCATGATTTCAGAAACATAATTCCCACAAATCCCCTACTATTCGTTTAAATAATCCGAAAGTTGAAGAGCTTGTTTCAATATTGATTACGACATGTGAAATTCGGTTATTCGAAGTTGCACAGACCAACCAACAGTGAGCATGAGCGAGTGATCTTTAGGGGAAACTTGTGTAGTATTGATTTCCACCGTTGTTGACAATCCATATTCTGTCATTAACTAACATCCTTTACGGAAGTGTTCCTTGTTATCAGACGAAATTTGACCGAGTGTTGGAGGACGCACGATTTAATTTACTTTAATTATGATAATTTCCTTGTGTCATAGCTCTTACCGTTGTGCCATCTGGTGTCCGTAAATGATTAAGGACGACACTAATTAATAACAAACTGTTATATTATCATAGCATATTTCTGTTAAATGACAGAAATGGCGAATAGTAATTTGTTTTGTTTTTTTATCTATAAAAAGGGGTGTGTTTTGCCTCTTTAATACGCAACTAGTTCTTATTATCGATTATTTTATCTATCTTCCGACTCAATATTTTAAATGAAGCCATTTTAGCATGGATTCTATAGTGACTCGGTATTTTCAAAGGTGTCCGGTATTTTCAAAGGTGTCCCCTTATCGAGGGCTTAGTGTCAGACAACAAAATTGGATTTTTGTTTTGTGACAATTTTATGCAAATAACAATGCACTTCATGTCATAGAAATGTATTTCTCTAGTAGTTAACAAGTTAGCTTGGGCTATAAGCACATTTCCGGTAAACCAAGAAAAGGTCAAATGACTTTTTCTTGGTTAATTACAAAAACTTTTAGTGTACTACAAAATGATTTTGGTAGTTAACGTTGTCTGACACTAAACCCTCGATATATTTCCAGTCACAACAGCCATTGTAATACGATGGAGGTCTGTTATACCGAAAATAATCGACATAGGAAACAAACATAGTTCTTAGCTTTCGATTATACCAGCAAACTGCAGTTCTGTTTCTCACCACTTTTGAAAATTATTTTCTATAACTTGCAGCAGCAGCATACTCCACTGCAAGTTATAGGATGAAAAGAAATCATTTCAGTAACATAGGCCATATTGCATCTTATATAATATATCTGTAAATTGCGCGTGTTCTGTGGTCGATTTGGTGTTTGCTGGACGAAACCATGAGTTTTCGGGAGAAAAATCCACGCTACCCTAGCTTGAGACCGACTAACTCAGCCACGTTTTGAAAAATATCCACAAAGATTACTTGCATCATTGAGGGGATTCGAACTCAGGCCATTTCCACCAGGTACGGGGAGAATGGTGATTATACCAACTGCTATCCCCAAGGGCTGTATGACTTTATCATCGTTTTATTAATGGGAGTGTGTGGGGGATCGCGCAAATCCATATAATTTTATAAGGTCAAGGTATTATCACAAAGTTCGAGAACATTTGTCCTAAATCCGTGGGGAGGGAGGAGAAAATACGGGATTTATCTAATTCTTTTAATTAATTAGTATCCATTTAAATACATAAATTGGCACTATATTGAACAATATATTCGGATATATTGAGTCGTCCAGCAAGCGCTTAAACATTTACCGAAGAGTAATTTTTAAAACAGAACTACTTCAGTACCTTACTATATTCCATCATCAAACTCGAATTCTATTCAAGTCCTAATCAATTCCGCTAGTCTTGTATCAGCAGTTAATCATTTTTCAAAGGGTTGATTTGATTTGATTTTTAGCAGCTTAAGTCATAATTTTTCTAGTCTGCAATGTATTTTGCTTTTTCTTATGTAACCATAGTAATAATTCGGTAATATGTATTTCTGTAAAACACATGTTTTACAGAAAGACTTCCAGATAAACAAGTTACGCGAAGAGTTTAAATTGCTGTCTTGGATATAAATAACTGAACTGTTTTTCCGGCCAAAAATTGAATTGCTAAAATTGGCTACTGAGGTTTCATCAACCGGAAAGGGTTCGCGTTTAGTTTATTTAAACAAGGATGCTTTGTTCTTTGTTTTTTATTTCGCCTCCTTTGAAAAAAAAAAAAAAAAATTGAAAGATGAATTTTTAAAAGTTGATGGTAATAACATCGGAAAGATAGACAACAAAAAAACAGGAAAACGCTTTTATATAAAAATGGTGTGTATAATTATCGTTTGGCAGAGTTCCATACGTAGAGTGCTTTTGAAAATATTGAGAGCTGATTATGTTACAAGATCGTATACTTAACGGCTTCGTAACCAAGTTCTCTTTTCTTCTCTGACAAATGGATAAAACCATTAATAGAAAAACAAGTAAATGTAACCTTGCGATAAAAAAATAAAAAGAAAAATACATAAAGAAATAAAATAATTCACAAACACAAAACATGCATAGACATAATTGGCACATCTCAAGTCCCTATGTGAATGTATCCGTAATTCATAAAGGGGGATCAAAAGGTGACATGGGTAACTACGGACCTGTTAGCTTAGCATCTGTTCCAGGGAAAATAATGGAGTTACTGGTGAAAGAAGTAATGCAGGGCCATCTATACAGGAAGCAATTATACTGCAGTCACAAGCATATATTTGTTAAGTGGCGGTCTTGTCTAACCAATCTGTTAGGTCACTATGATGCAGTGACCAAAGTACTGGATGCAAAAAATAATTTTGATATCATATATTCGTATTTCAGAAAGCCTTTTTGATACTGTTGCAAATAAAAGACTGCTGTATAAACTGGAGCAATTTGGCATTAAAGGCAAGGTAAAGGGACAGTTAAGTGGAAGAAAGGTAGTGGTTATTATTGGGCATTGCTCTTCGTGGACTAATGCTATCAGTGGAGTCCTCCAGGTTCAGTGCTGGGTCATTGTTGTTTTCAATATTTGTTAATGATATTGATGAAGGGACATCAGGCTTAATTATATCAAAGTTTTCAGATGATACAAGGTTGGCTGGGTGGTTAACGCATGGGCGCACCCGGCGGACGCCAGAGTCCTCGGCCTACTGGGGGCCTCACTTAGGGTTAGGAATGCGACTAAGAGAGACCCAGAAAAAAATTAAAACAAAATTTAAACTGAATAGGGGCCACATTTGGAAATTTGCCGGGGCCCCAATAGTTCTTAAGATGGCTCTGGGTTAACGTCCGTAATCAGGATGAGCTACTAGAACAAAATTAGCAAAATTGGGCCAATGGGCTGAGAAATGGCAGTTGAAGTTTAATATTGACAAATGAAGATACTGCATATGGGTAGCAGTAATCTCAGAGCAACTTATCAATTATGTGGTGGTACACTCAGAGTAGTGGAAAATGAAAAAGGCTGGGGGTTATTATGCAGCCAGATATGAAATTCTCTGAGAAATGCATACATGCTACCAGGACAGCTCATGGGGTTTTGTCAATGATATATTGGAATTTCACTAGCAGGAATAAGGAGGTGATTATCCCTTTGTACAAGGCCATGGCTAGGTCGCATCTTGAGTATTATATAAAGGTCTGGAGGCCTCACTTTAGGAAGGATGTAGATCTGCTGGAACGGGTGCAGAGAAAGGCAACCAGATCGGTGAAGGGAACAAAAGGGTGGTCTTACCTAGAAAGGCTTCAGTTCTCCATATTGCAGCGTCTGGAGACTAGGCACCTGCGAATTGATCTGATTGAAGTGTTTAAGGCCTTGTATGGATTGAGTAAGCTGAATGTGAATGGCATTCTTACTCCTGCTAAGATTACAAATATGAGGGGAACATAAATTTAAGTTGAGGTAGGATAGTTGCAGGACAGATATGTGGAAGTTTTCCTTCAGCCAGCGTGTGGTTGATCGTTGGAACAGGCTTTCATCTGTTGTTGTGGAAGTGGCTTTGAATAAATTCAAGGAAGAATTAAACAATTTTTTGGAGAGTATGGATGGGTGAAGTGCCATCATTTGCCACTACTAATACTATAATTGGTTTGAAACAAGTTAGTTAATGTACGTAGTACGTTACATATCATGCGCGTTAGCAAATAGTAATAATCCATGATTTATAACGAAAAAAAACCGACCTTTATGCAACCGAGGACAGTTCATACCCCATATTGCTTATTCATTCCCCCAATCAGCGCATGGCAACAAACATAATATCCAGTGCTTCAGCTACAATATACGGTATACGGATAGCCTATGTGATATGTATGAAAAAATAAATAATAATTGCTGGATTTCTAACAGGAAATTTCTATCCGTTTCTATCCGTATAGGAAAATTTGGGGAGGCTTAATAAATCGTTTTAACAGAACGAATATAAAATTTAATGAAAATTCATCCACTGGGAGTCGAGTTATAACGTGCAGACGGACGGACAGACAAAGAAATAATAACTGTTGGATCTGTATTGGTCCGATTTTAATGAAATTTGAGATGACAGACAAACCTTACTAAAAGGCTCATATATTAAATTTCACGAAAATCCGTCCACTGAGATTACAGCTGTTACATGTGGATGAACATGGTGAAGACAATAATCGCATTATGCATATTTGCTAAACGCGCATAAAAATTCAGTACTTCTTCAATGCTTCGAATACTTCGAATAGATTGAATACTTCAAAGAATACTCCAAAAAACATTCACAAAGGGTTCCCAAGTGATATTTTAAATATTTCGATTAGGCTTCAGAAAGGCCAATTATTAGCCAGCTAAACTAATTATGAGCAGTCCTTTGTTGGCGAAAATCATTGTTAATTATACAGGGAACATTGTTAATTATTTGAAGAACAAGGGAATTATGGACTGTATGGCTGGTTTATATAGTCTATTGTGCAGCAGACAATCGTTTCTTCAATTGCTTTGACTCTGAATACAATAGGCCTCAATGAAATTACCTCCTGGACAGATTTTGACACCGGAAATGATAGACTAGTCGAAAGAGTAAGTTTATTTTGATACGTTATATGTTTATTGTTACACTAAATAAGTTTTATTCACTATCATCTAACATTAAATGGCATTAATTAGATATTAAATGAAAATTGTTTGCTTAGAGAAAATAAATGTTTAATATAGAGTATGTCCCTATGGGCTTTAATGACAACCGTAACTCTCTGGGGAACTTGAAGATTTTCTACTAATTTTTTGGTATGTGGAGACTAGGATCTTGCTGCACTCCTTCCATAAGGCTTGTTCTCTGCGTGAACCAGTCCCTTTCACAAACCGTTTCAATTGTCGACAAACCCTGGGGGTTATTAATGGCGATCTACATGGTTTGAAATGAATGACCGCGTTAATTTCTGTCTGCCATTGACATACGATATTTACAACAGTTGATTTTGAGTGTCCACCTTTGTTATGTGAAAAACTGCTATCACACAACTTGATCCTTTTCTCCTCTCATTCTGTTCCATCTGCGTGTCACTGAGTGAGCATACTTTTTATATCCTACTTTTACCTGATGCTTCCATCTTCTTATGTGATCCTTGGAAATAATCATTACTTCCCAAGGGTGAGGTGTCCCAATTACATGTCCGTTCCGAATAGGCCAATTTCAAACCATGTAGATCGCCAGAGGTCACATTGCCAAAAGTAACTAGATACCTGCATATTTCAGAGATCCTTTTTTTTTTTTTTATATTATATTTAAAAACATATCGGCTGGCTACTGGCCATTATTATACGCTATAGCCCCATCGGTAAACTCCGAACCAAAAGGATATAAGCAAGATGATGTTTTGGCTCATTGCCCTTTCAACACAGCAGTCAGTTCAGCTGCCGATTGCGGACTGGCCCGATACCAACGTTCCAATTCATCCTAAAGGTGCTCAATGGAGTTCAGGCCAAACTTCGTACAGGCCAATGAGGTACACCCGTGTTTTCGAACCAAGTCACTACTGGCAGCGCAGTATGACGTAGCAATTTGGCAGTTTTGTTAAAATGGCAAAAATAGATCGTTTGCCTATATGTCATCCTATGGTGACTCCCCGTTGGAAGTTACTAAGTTCAACGCCTCGACCCATCTGCTGTATTGCACTACTGTTTCCTTCTAGAGTGAACGCAGTTGTTTATATATATATATACACGTTGATAGCGTTATGGTTAGTTTTCTTAAATCCCAGTGGTATATGGATACTTTTACATTATAATGTATATCGTTTCACTAGGGATAGATAACATGAGTGGCATTAAAGTTGACAGTTGCAAAATGTTTCCCGTTAATGTTCTTGTTAAGAATGCAGGGTGGGAACATTCAATCACCATATAATCAAACGCGAAGGTATATTTGTAATGAACGTTTGAGTTGACAGTGGTTCAATTTCGCATGACCGCTAAATACGGCGATGTTCTTGTGTTCTGTCTTTATTGTGAACTGCTCTCATCCTATGTGGTTGGAGTATAAACAGAAAATTTAATTATGATAATTGTTACTATTTATTAGTACTGGCATAAAGCGGATAATATTGTGCCATCCTCCAGTTTCAAATTTAATTTTTATTTCAGTTGTATATATTTTCAGTGCGAGACTAACCTTGAGGTTTTTATTTTTGCATAATTGCTAATTCACCTTCTTGCCTGTCCTGAAAACCGAGAGAATCAGTTACCTACAAACAACTATTGCATACTGATCCAACTGTTGCATACTGATCCAACTGTTGCATACTGATACAACGACCTTGTTCGCTTGAGGTGAAAAGAAGATATTCCAGTTCGCAAATTTTATTAATTTCTGAAATGACAAGTGGCTCCATCTAGGAACAACATTCTAATCCTATTAACTGTACCGTCAGTCAGAAATTGCATCTATAATTCCAGATATTAATCACAATTTCAAGGACAGTAATCACTACTTTTACCTGCTGATTTATGCCATGCTAGACAACAGTAATTCTGTTGTCCACTGTGCGACCTTATTTAGGAGGTCTGAAAACTTACGATGCTCGTATGCTCCAGGGCCCTAGAGTACCTAAATCTTACAATGGCCTAGAGAAATCAGTATTTTGTGGCAGTAAATTGTGGGTTTTCTAACCACAGTATGAGAGTGAGCAGAAATTCTACGCAAAATTTAGTACTTACAGTGACAAATGTCAAATGGTACATTATTTCTAAGCAATTTAAAATTTTAGTTTCTGTATTATTCGTTATAAGAGATAAGCTGTTCTCTTGCAATTTGTGGATTTTGAAAACACGCAATAGCCAATTACGCATAACAGTTCCGATTAAGGCACAGAGCAGAAGAGCCCTTGCTCGGGGCGCTATTCTTTAAGGGGCGCAAAAAACAGAAGAACAACGAGGCAAGAAATATAAATATCCTTAGTAAAAGGGCGCTGAAAAATCTATCCCGGGAGCAGAAATACTTTGGTCTGGCTCTGACGCATAAGACAGAGGAACGTCATTGTGTACAGACATTAATGACAGTATGTTCAGTTCAATATGGCTGAAATATTTGATAGTACTATTTTGCTTTGATTTGATAGTTCTGCTGATGTTTTTATAGAAAGGGCAACTTTCGCTATTTAAAAGTGAGATTCAGAAATTGAAATGGAACTTTAATGAACTTCAAAAAAATAGCAGTCACTTCTGTAACAAAAATGCATAATTTCATAAGTAGAAGTAATACAAAAAGCTCTCGCTAAATCAAGTACTTTACCAGAAATATATTAATATATAAAAATGACAATTTTAATTACTTAATACAGTAATATATAAGAACCGAAGCCTGTAGCCCAGTTAAACTATTTTACACATTTAATATTTAATTATATCATTAAATCTTAAATTTAATTAATTTAATCTCTGATTTAATTATATTAGGTTATAGTCTATTTATGGCTAACTTAATTCAGCCAACGCTGCATATACGAGGCGTGGCAGTAAAGTTCCAAACTGGGGCAATAAAACGAACACAGTGTGAAGGAGCTCAAAAATGATTTTATTTCAAGTAATCAACACCTAATTTAATGCACTTATTACAAAATCCTTTTAAAAGTTTCAGAAAAGAGCCAGTGAAGACGTCCAAAGAGATGATGTTCAGTTCGGCTATTACGTTTTTCTTTATGTCCTCAACGTCCTGAAATCTCCTTCCTCTGAGGGTATTTTTCACTTTAAAAAAGAGAAAAAGATGACCAAAAGAATTTTGACAGAGACAGATAGTTGCAAAAAGGACTTTTAATCTTGTTGCAAGACACAGTATTGTAGTTGTAGTAGTAGGGTTTCGGTAGCATTAGCGACTAAAGTTATATTGCTCCGTGTGTTTTGAGGACGATTTTCTGTTCGCTGGATGAAAAACTGGGAGAAAAACAATGCTACCCTCGCCTAAAACCGACCGACCCGGTCACGTTGTGAAAGACCCATAAAAGTTCCTCTGTCATTGCTCCAACTCAGCTCTTTTCCACCCTGTGTGGGGAGCAAGACACAGATTTATATGAGTGTTATAACCCCAGGAGTTCACATCGGGTGAGTTTAGACTTGGCAAACCCAGGGTCCTGAGCTGGATATCATCATCATCTCTCTCTCTCTCTCTCTCTCTCTCTCTCTCTCTCTCTCTCTCTCTCTCTCTCTCTCTCTCTCTCTCTCTCTCTCAGGGTAACTCGGGAAAAGTTTTGGCTAGTGCAGCATAAGCATCAGGCTTTGGCTTTCTTGCATCATACGGCTAATAATAATAATAAAGGAAAGAAGGAGGAAGGGGCCTGATAGACCTCATCGAGCAACAGAAGACAGCGATTACAAACATGAAGGATTACTTCCAGAAACACACAGCAGCACTCCACAAGGAAAGAAGGAGGAAGGGGCCTGATAGACCTCATCGAGCAACAGAAGACAGCGATTACAAACATGAAGGATTACTTCCAGAAACACACAGTAGCACTCCACCAGGCCATAAGGAAGATAGACAAGCGGTATACCCCACTTAACCTAAGCGAGGAGTCCCCTCCCAGCCAGGAGGCACAAACGAAGCTAAAAAGATGGCAGAGAAGACACTCCATGGCAGACACTACAGTGATCGATCTCCATCAAGGTCACATAGATAAAATTGCTTCCAATGCATGGCTCACGAGCGGAACGCTCTTCTCCGAGACTGAAGTATTCATGCTCGCCATCCAAGACCAGGTAATCAACACTAGGAACTATAGAAAATATATTGCCAAGGAGCCGGAAGTGTCCGATGACACATGTTGAATATGCCACCTGGCCTCAGAAACGATGCAACAGATCACCGCTGGATGCAAGGTGATCACCCAGACTGACTACACTAATAGACACGACCAAGTAGCCAGGATAATACATCAGAAGTTAGCAAGGAAATACCAGTTGATCGAAGAAAGTGTACCGTACTACAAGTACGAACCCCGGGCAGTACTAGAGACCCGAACCTACAAGCTGTACTGGGACCGCGCCATAATAACGAATAAGACACTCCCGCACAACAGACCGGACATAACCCTTGTGGGCAAGAAGGAAAAGGCTACCTATCTGATTGACATAACGGTACCCAACATTGGCAACCTGCAGAAAACCCATGGGGAAAAAATCAGGAAGTACACGAACCTAATACAAGAGATCAAAGAAATGTGGCATATGCAACGAGTAAAGACCATCCCGATCATCGTGTCAACCACAGGTGTCGTGCCAAAGACCCTACATAACAGCCTAGCAGCAATAGGTCTCCAAGCGAACACCTACAAGGAACTCCAGAAAGTCGCAATCTTGAACACCTGTAGGGTAGTCAGAGAGTTCCTCGAATAACAGCAGACTTAACAACAACCACCCTGTGTACTTGGTAGCAATACCCGTCACGAGATGGAACCCCAATCAGGGAGAAATAATATAAGAGCAATAATAATAATAATAAGCGTATACGTAACAAAACTACTGATGGGGTAAGTTAGGCGAAAGCTGAATATGAATAATTACTAGAAAAGAGAGAGAGAGAGAGAGAGAGAGAGAGAGAGAGAGAGAGAGAGAGAGAGAGAGAGAGAAAATGGAAACAAACAGTACTTTCGCACATGAAGACAAAAAAAGAGGATGAATCAGATAGGTCCCTCACTGATCGATCTGGAAAAATTATAGAAAGCCGAGAGGAAAAGTTTGAATAGGTACTTCGTAACTATCTTTAGAGTAAAAACGACATTCAAAAAATGAGGTAACACTGATAAGAAGTCGGATTGCCATAAATTAAGTGATATAGCAATCTCGGAACCGTGTGTATGGGAAAAATTACTGAAGATGAGTGTGGGATCATTATGTCTCCCCAATCCACAAGGAAGTGGCAAACAACATGATGAGCAACTATAGACCACTGTGTTTTGACTTCAGTGGTAAAAATACCTTGTGATCTGAGGTCAATAGGAATGATTTCCTCACAGGATCACAGTATGAGTTTGTGAAAGGGAAGGAAGTCTTACCTTACCAAACTCTAGCGAATGGTACAGTGGATATAATCATCATCCTCTCTACACTGGGTGAAAAATGCCCGGGTTCGAAAATCCTGTCAGTGACGTGAAGAATGGACTTTTTCATAATGTGGCCCAATTAGTCGGGTCAGGAGAGGGCTGTATGGTTTTCTCTCGGAAACTGGGTTTTTCGCCCAGCAAACTAACAAATCGACCACAGAATAAACGAAAATTAGAGGCACAACATATTGATATCAAATAGCCTTGGTGTTGCTTTCGCGGACGTAATGTTATGCCTTCTCCTCCGAGATGTTGGGTTGCTTTGGTGTTATACTGCCACAATCTAGGCATACACAACATGTTCTGTTAATTTGTGAGGCCGACTAGCCATTTTTTCATTGAAGTTTTATACACGGTCATACATTTTTTTATTGAAGTTTTATACACTTTGAATAACATCTGCCACAATGGAATTTGGGAGGTTAGGACGACTCATGGCTGCGTGCATAGAAAGGTTACTAATGTGGCATCCAAGCACTGTTCTTTGTTGAAAGTTTATAAGTTCTGACCTCTGATCTATACTGCTGCTGCACATGCAGACCTATGCGATTATATTAGTACGTAATGTCAATCTTGTAGTATTCTTTATCGTTTTTCAACTAATTATTTAGTGTTGTAAGGAGTTTCATACTAGTGATGGGCTAACATATATTTCTTTCAATTCTCAGCACGAGATGGAGCTTCTGGAGGATTCGAAAATGACAGTTCGTAAAAGACACGCTTTTATCCACCAAGACATTCACCAAATAACAGAAAGAACCACACAGGCAGGAAACAGTATAGAGGAAATTATCCAAAGAGAGGAAACAACCATTATGGATGGCCCGACTCTACCGGACCAGTTAACTTTGGTTGATGATAGTAAACAGCAGCAGCTTGAAAAAAGGAAAGATGCCCACTTTGAAGGCGATCCTTTAAAGTTTCTACATCCCAGTCTTCAGTCTCAAGTGGAGAAGTCGCATTGTGGTGTATATGGCACGTTAAAGGAGGTGGTGGAAATGATGAATATACTACAAACAAGTGTGGAAGCTGCTTGTAATCGGTTAGAACCCGAGTCCGAAACAAAAGGCGTGAAAAACGGAACCAAATCATGCAACGATCTACCATTGACTTTAAAATATGAGCGTCTCCTTAAGGATACAGAAAAAGGTTGTTTATTTACGAAGAGAATTGGAAAGATTGTATCAGGTGTTAAAAGTAGAATTGAAAGTGTATTAAATCAAATCTATAGTCTTGAAGCATTCTACCAAGTGAAAAGCATGGAAGTGGACATAGTTCGCCAGAAAAGAGATCATCTTCTGGCAGAACTTGAGCGACGACAATGGCAAATTCATTCATTACGAGATGAAATACAAAGAATGTTGAATGGGACAGTGGATCCTGTCAGTAAGGAGTGCGTGCAGCAGGACTATTCTCCTTGTCTTGCAACCAAAATGAATGAATGCAATTTAGATGAACATTGGGGCTACAGCAGCGATTCGTCTCCAGAATTTAATGGAGGTAAATCTGCTAGCTACAAAGAATGTTCACTTTAAGGAATTTTTCTCTGACAAAAAATTAAGTTAATTTAAATCTGATTTTTTAAACGATATGGCAATTAAATCCTTCATAACACATTTAAAAATGGTTTTTAATTTCAATAAACGAAATTGTACTTTAGATTAATTTGAAGGATATATTTCTTAATTCATTTTTCGTTTGTGTGCTCATTTGCTATACCCAATTAAATTATGTTAAGTTTCAAATTTTGTTTTTAACGAAAATTTTCTTAGTAATTTCTGATAAGTTCTGAATTCGAAATTGGTGAAATTATTATTAGTTGGTAATTCTGAGGTTCTCCTACGAAAATGCTCCCGTTTTATCTCTCAAATAGGAAACTAATCAACTCCTCCTTGGTACACTGTGATGAATATAGAACTCTGTAAAAGGCCAGAAGTGTGTGTAGTGTTATGTTTGTGCAGTGTGTGTTGTTGTGTTGTTTCTGGCCATTTTGTCACCATGAAGGCGATCGCCTGGAAAGCCTGCCAAGTGTCCATCTACACCACGGGGAGGTAAGCCATAACTACGCATGTACCATGGCCAACCTCAACGGTCACGTACTGAATGTCCAAATCCATTCCAAAGAACCCCGTGCAAGTAAGCTGGCAACAGGGCGCGCACACGCACACACACGACAGGACAGCAGAAGACGAAGAAATAAAGAAGAAAATAGCATAAAGGGGAAAAAATTCATGCCTCTGTCCGTGTCTTTGACCAGTGCTGCCCAAAGTAGTCCAAAAAGAGAAAAGGTCTTCAGTCAAACAGCAGCAGTAAAGTCATTCAAAAACAAGATCAGCAAGGCAGGAACAAGTTCTTGATGTAAATCTGCTAATCTGGAGTGGTATCAGAAGTCACTGGTTGATGACGGTATCACCGTGCAGAGGAAGGATTTTGTTGAGTCTTGATAAAGGATGAGCTAGAAGAATGCAATATCTGTTAAAACCTTCTTCGCGTGTTCTTGAATAACTAGGAAAATTTTGTACATGTCATCAGGACGACAGACAAGACAACAAGTTGTATTTTCATTTATGGTCATTTTTCATGCCGTGAAACACAAAAAAAAAAAAAAAAAAAATTGTGTGCCGAGCACGCATATCGGAAGTTAAGTGAAACTTCTTTAGAATCTTTTGAAACGTTTATTATTTCAATGTTACAGTGGTTTAATATTTTACTATTGTTTTACAAGTTTATTACAAAGTTTTCACAGATCTCCCCCTTGTACTCAATGGAGGTGGTTTCGGTGGTCACATTGCACGTATACGCTGCTTTCCTGTAAACAAAAGTGATTCGTAGATGTGCAGTTGTCCTGATATTAATGGTAGAGTAGTAAATAACACAATTGCTGGAAGGGCCTTTTGTTCATTATTTGCCCAATAAAGCGTTGTATATTTGTTTTAATTTTGTCTAAAATCGTGCTTTTATATATTCCGAGCGATGTTGACAAATTTAATGAAAATCGGACATTTTTTATGATAACTGAGCCACGCAGATATGTTTGTTTGTTGGTTTTTGAATAAAAAATATTATTATGAAAGAATAGGAGCTTTACCTCCAAGGGAAACATGTCATCCCAAGTGCATGCTATTCTCAGTGATTACTATGAATAGCATGCACTTGATTATATGTTTCAGCTTTATTTTTGGAAACTTTCCAAATTACCAAAAATACACAACCTATATACAATGTACCGGTAAGATTAATATGCACTATTCTTGAGTGATCTGGCAGCCACTGTATCCCTATCTCCAGTCTCCAATTGCTTTCATTTTAGAAACAGCAAACCAAATCACAAATGTATTCTTACTCTAACCAAAAATACGCTTTCCGAAGCTGATGTAAACATTAGTGATAGTTGCATTTCTCTGTACCGAAAGCATTCAATAGCTTTCTCTCCTTTTGTGGTATTCGATTTCCATGCACATTTGCTTTTCATCTAAGGCAGTAGATTAAGCTAACTTCCTTCCGCTTTCTATCCAAATCTCTTTCACGTGCAGATATATTTCTCTAAGCACAATGGCCCACCCAATTGATTTTAGTCTTTCTTTGATGAAAGAAGAATAACATTACTACGTAAAAAGTTTCCTAACATACTTTGCAAGTTCCTCGTTAAAAAAATAAAACAAATTTCCATTTTTTACCCGTTATATCTTGTGAATATTCTTTCCTGTAAAACCACCATCAGTAAGTCACTCGTAACAGTAAAATTTTGGAGTGAGTGGATGGGTGAAATGGGAAGGTTTGTTTTTTTTTGCTGATGCTGTAAAAGCTTGCTTTTTTGCATCATATGCCTCTGCTAATGCTAATCACAATGCTCACTTCTTAAATATTGTTTTTTTTTTTCTATAATGTTCTTGTTCTGATAATACCCAATAGATTTCTGTTTATATTCTGTGTGGCTACCACGATAAAAGCCTTCATCAGGGCAAGCAACTTTTACAAATGGGCTAATTTTTATTTATTTATTTACTTTATATTATATGAATGAACAGTTTCGCTAAATTTGAAATCAAATGCATTTACAGGCCAGAGACATTTCTATTTGCTTTCCACATCTTTTTCTCGTGCCGCTTTCCACATCTTTTTCTCGTGCCAAAAAGGCTTAACAAATACTGGATATATATTATATTTTTAACGCTATATAATTTAATATTTTATATAAATCATATAATGATTTATGTATGTTTTATATATAATCATATATAAAACATAAGTGGAATTATCAAAATAGTTAGCTAAAATTAAACACTGTTTTTTATGTGAAACTATTACTATAGATACGTTTAGCTCAAGAGGAACTATTATTACTTATACTCTAACAAAAAATAATAATAATAAAATAAAAAAAACAAAAATAAAGAAATAATATTACACAAAATAAAATAAAAATAAATTAATAATGAACATACATAAATAAATAAATAAACAGTTCAAATTAAGCTTAAATATTAATTGGTGCGCCATCTAACAGTGAATTCATCTGTACGCAGTACGTTACATTTCAATGTTATTGAACATTGCAAAGTGCGTTAGTAATAGTAATACTGTAATTCATGATTTATAAGCATCCCCCATTTCTGCGCATCCATCACATTGCCGATTCATCCCTCCAACTAGCTCAGCAAGACAATAAATAAATAAATAATAATTGCTGGATTTCTATTGATCCGATTTTAACGAAGCTTGAGAAGGTCCACCAATCGTTTTAAAGAGCGAAATATAAAATATCATCAAAATCCATTCATTAGGAGTACAGTTATTACACGCGGACGGACAGGTGGACATGGTGAACACAATAGACGCTTTACGCATACATACTAATAGAACTAAAAACATTGCGTTGAGCACACTCAGTGCCTGAACACTATTGCGTTGAGGAAATTTGCTATTTAGTGCATCGAACTCACACTGTGGAGGAACCCCACTACAAGTTGTCTTGGTACTGCGCTATTCTAAATAAAAAGTACTGTACACTACTTCAATGGAGAAGAATATTACTGTTTAATTTAAAGTGTGTGTGCCACTAACCAGACCAGGGTTTTGATTTTGAAATAGAAAAGAACTTCAAATCTTAAAAGGCACCTCTGATAGACAGTAGACGAAGGCAAAAAGTTGGTGGAAAGGACAAAGAGGGAAATAAGGCATGAAACACCTTGTCGAAATAGGAGAGGCCACACAACAAATCAAACTTTCAAACATAGAAAGAGCTGGCACACTTTGGGACCACAGTATGTAAGGTAGAAAGGCGCGGTATATACAATGAAGTAAATTTAAAACAAAATACAGTTTCACATTGACTTTGAAAATATCCGTTTTAAATAACGGATTTTTGATTGCTTTCTTATGGTGTTTTATATAACTTCCTCCGTATGGAACAATATTATTATAATCCTATAATAAGAATGTTTTCTAATTAATTATTAAATTTAAAAAAACCCCAGCAAAACCGTAAACTTTGATAACAAATATTACACTCTGTTTCGAAAAATGCGTTATCAGAGGTAATGAACTGTTCTTGTGGTCTGCTTGTCGCGAGAATTGATGCGATCTTCACCATTTTATGTTTTGGCCCTCAACCAAAAAAGGTTGGACGCCCCTGTGGTAAACAATTAAAACTAAGAAAGTGAAAAATGGTCTGTCTCAACCTTTCGATAGTGAAATTTCGATTTGCTATGAGAAGTACAGAGCTGTAAAGCATCTTCGTGCATCAAGGAGAGATATAATAGTCTACTAGCCTATAGTATTAACGACAGTCTGTTCTTGCGAATGATGCCATCTGACACCTCTTTTAGCAGTGTTGGTCGACAAAACAGTTATGGGTGTTAAAGAGAGCTGTGAGAATATTTGAACATGAAAACAGCAGATGTTTTTTTTTTCTTTGAGCACGTCTCGTTGCGTTTTCTCTAATTTCTTTTAAATATGCCGGACGAAATAAAATGAGCTCGATACATATGCAAATAAAATGGAATCAAATATCACATATACGTTGTACGAGCTGGAGACAGAATTACACGTTTTTTTTTTTTCATTTCTACCTTGGAAATTAGTAAGGATTAATTCCTTGCTAGTAGCCTCCTCATACTACATGGAAGACTTCATGTCTGAATCGTAACCTCCAAGGTCTTTTTCGTTTCGAATCACTTAAGCTTCTCTCCGCTAGCTTATACGTGACTCCAGGATTTGCTCTCCCGTATAACATTACATTTAGAAGCATTAAATTTTAGTTTCCATTTTTTGGACCATATCTGGAATTGGTCCAAAGTGTTTTTGAAGCAACATGGCCTGGCTCGAATTGTTAACCACCCTTAAGGCCTCCTTAGCTGAGTGATCAAATCTCAAGTACAGAAACATGAGTGATATTTCAGTGACCGTGGCTTAAATACAGCACTTTTTATCTTGTGAACTTTTCCGACCGTGTGGGGTCTGGAGTATAAACATATAATTTACGGAATAACATCTCATCGTGGAAGTAGGCGGAGAAAGGTGGTGGATGAACGTGGTCGTCGACATCTGTCTCGCATTGTTTCAGCCAACCGGAAAGCGACAGTGGCACAAATCATTGCCGACTTCAACGAGGGAGGTACCAGAAACGTCTCCACCAAGACCAGACGATCATTAGCTGTAATAAGTTATGGGAGCTGGCGACCCACCAGAGTCCCATCGCTAACATCACGACACAGGACTCTACGCCTCAACTGGGCGAAAGAACATCGACACTGGACCTTGGATGATTGGAGACCGGTCTCCTGGTTCGACGAGTCCCGTTTACAGTTATTTCGAACAAACGGGAGGGTGCGTATCTGGCGGAAACTGCACGAAGCTATTCACCCGTCATGTCAACAAGGAACTGTTCAGGCAGGTGAACGGTCAGTAATGGTCTGGGGCGTGTTCAACTGGCACACTTTGGGACCTCTGGTACATCTAGATGCATCTCTGAACGGTCCAGGTTACGTATTCATCCTTGCAGACCATCTGCATCCCTTCATGGTCATCGTGCACCCACAGGGCAATGGACTCTTCCAGCAGAACAATGTGTCCCCCCCCACAGAGCCGTGGTGACTAGAATACGGTTCGAAGAGCATTCCGCAGATTTTACCACCATGGAATGGTCTCCCTGTTCACTGGACATGAACCCTGTGGAGCATCTTTGGTATGCTGTGGAAAGGTTCGTTCGGGGTTTGGATCCTCCACCCAGGAATGCCACGGAATTACCTGACAGCAGTGCAGCAAGCATGGATGGAAATACCTGTGGAACGCTTTCGTGAACTATGGACTCAATGCCTCGCTTTGTGACTGCCCTTATCAGGGTGAAATCTGGGCCTACCTGTAGGTATCTCATGATTTTTGTCCACTCAGTGTACACTTCAGTACACTGTAATGTTGAAGAGAATAAGAAGTGCGCAAGCTAGGACAGGAAAGAAACAAAGTAAAGAAGAGAGAAGGAGAAAACAGAAGAGAAGGAACATAAGAGACAAAGCATAAACAGCAAGCAACTGTTCATACTGTCACACAACCAGTCCAATTTCCTCTTCTCCAGATGTCCACCAGCCACAGTAGTATAGCACAACAGAATCCAAACTTACAAATTCCTGGTACAGGGAAAGATATTTAGATTAGATTGTAGGAAGTTTTCTCTTAACTAGCCTGTTGTTAAAAACAGTAATAAGTTACCACCGTGGGTAGCTGAGAATGATAGCTTGGAGGATTTAAAGTCTGTTGTAAACTTCGCGAGGAGGGTACATATATCGGTTATTTTCTTTTTATTTTTTTAATATTTTTATTTAATTATATTTTTTATTATATTTTATTTTCATTTTATTTTCATTTTATTCGCACAGTGGTACCTTGGAAAATGTGCTACAAATCCCCTTTTTCCTGCTGAAGTGTTGTTTTCCGATGAGGCATCCTTCACAAGGGAAGGAATTTTCAACACGCATAACGACCATATCTGGGCGGTCGAGAACCCGCATGCAATACGACGTCGTGCAGCACAGATTCGATTTTCGGTCAATGTATGGGTCGGTATTATGGGAGATCACCTCATCGGACCTTACCTGTTACCGTGTCGTCTAACCGGACCTATCTACTTGATCTTTCTGCAGCAAGTATTGCCGCAACTTTTGAGAGATGAACAGATTTCTGCATCGACGCAACAGACAATGTGGTTCCAACACGATGGAGCCCCTGCCCATTATAGCGGAGATGTTCGTAACTACCTGGATGTCACATTTGGTCAACAGTGGATCGGACGTGGTGGTCCCGTGCGTTGGCCTGCTCGGTCACCCGACCTATCATGTCTTGATTTTTATTTCTGGGGTCATATGAAATCGCTAGTTTATGACACCCCTGTTGACAATGCTGAGGAGCTAGTTGCAAGAATCGCATGAGCTGCCGAAGAAATTCGAAATTCGCCTGGAGTATTCCAGAATGTTCGGATGTCCATGCGTCGGAGATGTGAGGCGTGCATTGTAGCCCGTGGAAGAAACTTCGAACACTTACTTTAATCCATGTACCTTTTGCTTCTTTTCATGTATTATTAAAACGATTTCTCACTTACGGTCTCTTTTCTTTTTATGGTGCTTCTGTGTACAACACCGCTTCAGGAAAGCATTTCTGACCCCACATTGCTATATGATTTCGAGTTGTCAGGATGTACCCTACACCTCTTAGAAGTTCTGAAACGTTTAACTGAAACACCCTGTATATGTCTGTAAATTGCATGTGTTCTGTGATCAATTTGCTGGGCGAAAAGCCGTAGTTTCTGGGAGAAAAAACCGTGTACGTCGGCTGAGACCGACTAACTCAGCCACATTGTAAAAAAGGCCCATAAAAATTCCTCCTTTGGTAATATTTTTATCTATCAAAACATTAAAAAAGTTTTCCTCCTAGTGATATTTATTCGAGCCAAGAGAAGAGGGCGAGGCAATTACGTCACTACAAATGCAATTAATTATTGACAACTGCCTCCATAAACGTTCACTAACCTCATGCATGTGATTCTCTACCATTTGATGTTCCATTGAAACGTTTTTTGTATATTAATAAATATTGTATATTTGTAAATACTGTGGTTCAGTATTTTGTAAATATTTCAGTTAAATATTTTAGTCCTGCTCTTTCGGACGCAACAACATTCCTCATGCATTATGGAACCCGAAGCAAAAGGCCTTTTCCTAAGTGGCCTATGTAAACGCAGGTAAATAATTACATAGTGATATTGGCTGAAGTCCAGGATAGTATACACTGGCAGGTAGTTCGATGAAAGAGGATCACGGCGATAATTGACAGGTGAAGACACCTCCCTTTTCTGATTGTTTTGTGTAGTCGAGGAGGGGGACTTAGCTTAGGGTGTTTATCCCTCCATCCCGCTGTTTTAAAATGGGAAAACGAGTTCCCGATTTAAAAACAGCGGCAAATGTGGGGAAAAACACCGTAGGCATATCAACTGGGTGGGAAAGCAGTGACATCTGCCAATCATTGCTTTGTTCCTGTCCGTTTGTCGAAATATGGGAGTCAACTTGTCAATCACTGCTTTCTCATTGTTTTGCTTGCCGCCATGTTGGAGAGTGTACACTGTTCCGGAATTTTACCTTGATATTTATTTGACCTTGAGAATGCCGCGCATTACAAATGCACAGGAAAATAATCACGTAGGTCATTTCCTGATTAGATATCGACCAGTCCCTTTCGACAGGTGTGTCTTTTATGTAGAAAAGATTTGACTTACTCTGTATACCTCAACATTTTACGTAGAAACGCGTGCGGGGATGGGTGAGCAAAGCGAGCAGGGGGCGAAGCCCCTAGTAGCTTATTAAAATGATAAATATATAAAAACATATCTTTAAGAAAGGATGAGCATCCTTTTTTTAAAATATGTTTATATATGTATCTCATTTGTGTCTTTAGTCTCTTTTATTCCTTGTTGAGCATTTTATATAAGTTAAATATTTGAAATTACAACATAAATATCTATAGTTAAAATTTAACGACGCATTCTGAATCCGAGCTTAAATTAAAGCTTCAGATATGAATTTTAAGCTTTAGTTTAATATATTTACGTACTTACTCACTGATCAGTTCTGGCAGGCATTTTGTTATGCCAAGGATTCATTAGGTTAATGCAAGGGAAAGGCTGCATTGCGTAAAATACATTGTATTATTAATAAACAAAGAAAAGAGTATATGATGTAATAATAAGACAAACTTATTTTTCAATAATTAACGACGAATGCAGTTTACAGGATGGCAAACTTCCTTTGTTGCTAACTAATATTGTAGTGTGTATTGTGATGAAATGCTTACATCACGTTATTAAGGATATATAATATGAATATTCCTGCTACTTACCATTCGGGGAACGATATCCTGGTCTGAAAGGATATTCTCTACTGAATCTGGCTACAAGCACTATCCAAGAAAAAGCAAGAATTATATGTGCATTGGTTGAATGAAAAATTATTCAAAGCCAAATGCCATTTCGTGTAACATTCAAGGTATGTTAGATGAATTTGTGGATTTTAACCATAGCATAATTATGCGGAGAGGAAGAGGAATCGCGCACTCTTCGGGGGTTGGCGAGGAGAGGTTCTGGAGTGGCGAGGTGAGGTGAGGGATGCGTGGCGGAACAGGAATAAGGAAAAAGCGGCGTGGAAGAGGTGTGGTGATGCGTACATTAAGGATTTGCAATGCCCTAAGTCTTCGCGGATAGCACTGTGGTTATAATCACAGTCATTCCCACACGAAGTGAAAAAAAGGCCCAATTCAAATCTCGTCAATGACGCGAGGAACTTTTATGGGCTTTTTTTTTACTCCGTGGCTGCTGAGTTAGTCGGTCTCAGGCGAAGATAGCAAGGTTTTTTCTCCCGGAAACTCGGGTTTTCTATCGAGCAAAACAGGCAAACCGACCAGAGAATACACGCAATTTATAGACATAATACACACGGGTGGATGAAGTTATTTTCATTCACCTGCCAGTTAAAACAAAAACAAAAAAATGCGTAATGCATAAGGGTTCATATTAGTCAAATCAAAAGGATGTGTGGTTTTACATGGTATCTATACATATACCATGAGGTATTTACATCTGTGGAATATTCTTTATAATACAATTGCAGTGTAAATTTCTTATAGCCATATGACGTGCAGTTTATGTATACTGATATAAAAGATGTTGGCAGCCCTGACTAACTGAAATATCAGAAGCACGTAGGGAAGGAGAGGGTTGGGATTAAGCAGTGGTGCATCGAGAATTTTCTTACGTTTCACATTAGCAAGGGACCCCGGAACAAATTGTTTTAGGGAGCTACGACCTTACTTTTGTGTCTCTAAACATATTTTCGCGAGGGCTGGACCTATTTTTTTTTAAAAATATAATATACTGTATTTTGTCGAATATAAATTATCAAAATCATTCTTTGTAGACTGTATTCATACAACCGTTTGACGTACCTGTCATTTACAGCTGAATAAAAACGATGTTATGAAGCCCAGTTCACTTTTCTTTCTCACCAGACATGGAAGCCAATTCCATAAGTTTATATACAAAGGTGGATCGAAAGCGAGGAAATGTTGGTTTAAAAATAGAAGTTAATTAACTTTCTTCAATGAGAGAAAATGTTTTTGTATTTAATTAGCTGTGAGAAATTTTAAAAATAGCTCAAAAGTGGCGTGGATTAGCCACATTAGCATAATGAAATAAATTTAATTATTGCATGCTCAGATCTTGCAATGTTTTTTTTTTTTAATTAGATACTGTCATTCATGAAATGAATAACATTATTTACGCAATTTAATTACAACTTTTCAGCTTTTTTTTTTTCCATAAGTTTTAATTATAAAAGTTGCCCAAACTTATTTTTAGTATCTTCAAACTTTGACAGCACTTAGTAGATTCCATTTTGTTTACCTTTGTACAAAATATATAAATCCATTTAGCAGCATTAAGTCATAAAATTTTAATCCTAAAGCGACCAAACCCACAGTCTATCTTCATTTTGAACATAATTATCGTACTGTTGCGAAAAGTTTTCGGGATGCAGTTATTATTATTATTATAATTAGCCATATGGTGCAAGGAAGCCCGAGGCTTTTGCTGCACCAGCTACAAAAAAAAATTGAGTTTACCCGCCTGAGAGAGAAAACAAGAGTCAGAAGTAGAAGGGAATCACCAAGAGAAGTATGGTGATATCCAGCTCTGGACTCTGATTGTGCCAAGCTCATACTCACCAGATGTAAGCCCGGGGTTAATTTTGTTCCAGTTATCATGCAGAACTCAATATAAAAACTAAATACAGAAAACCTTTGATTTTACGAACTAATAGGTAAGGAGAGGGTATACGTTATTGCCGAAGTTATTTTTCTATCCCATATAACTGACAATTTAAAGTTATTCTGCATATGTATGTATTACTAACACTGAAATCAAGTTAAACAAACAGGTTAATATTTAGCGTGTTGGATTTCAAGCGAGTTAGAATAATACAACCAACGCATGTTCGTTGCCATGCGTTGGTTGGAGGAATGAACTGGGTCGTTTTAACGCATGGGCGCACTCGGCGGACGCCAGGGGACTCTGCCTTCTGGGGGTCTCACTTGTTGATCTTAAATAATTTTTTTTAAAAGACCCTCTGTCCCATATGTTACATTGCAGTCGAAAGCACCGCAAACACGGAACATAATGATATACGAATAATGTTTTGGCTTTTTTTAAATAGTTTAAAGTGCCGAAAATATTAATATTTAGAAAAATAATTAACAAATTTAATTCTCGCTTATGATTATAAATTAATAATATTTATATTTTATATATAAAAATATATACACATATATATATAATTATATATATTATATAATTATGGAGCATAGTTTCCAGTAGATCTTTTAATACATAGGGTTAGGAATGCGACTAAGAGAGACCCAGAAAAAAATTAAAACAAAATTTAAACTGAATAGGGGCCACATTTGTAAATTGACTGGGCTGTAAGAGTGGAAGCTGACCTCAGTCCGGGTAGAGGGATTCTCCAGCCGCACAGTTCCCAGATGCTTGGCTCCGAGCCCATCCCGGTTGTCATTTTGGCAGTGAGAACAACAAGGCGCTTTTCCAATACAAGATCTGGAAGTCGGGCAAAATTTAGTGAGCGCCATCGCAGTTGTCCTTTGCTATAGTGGACGACGATGTTTATGCGTGATCCAACGAAGGAGCCAGTATTCGGCGGAGTACATGCGCTTGATGTTGGTTGGGGCTTGGGGCTGCGGACTCCCAAATTTCCGAGGAATATAATACGACGGAGTATACAGAGGTGTTTCCTTCCCGCCGAGTCACATCCAGATCCCTAACGTGGAGCAGTTGTTGTTGTGGTCAAGCGCATTTGACAGAATTTTGCTGTGAGCTTGTCAATGTGAGGATGAAGCTGTTTATAATCGAAGTCGACTCCCAAGTACGTATGCATCTTGACCACTGGAAAGGGAATACCGTCTAGAGACGCTTGGAATTCAGTGGGTTGGCGCTTCAGAGAAAAGACAATTTGGGCTGATTTGGCAGGGTTGATCAGGAGGGCAAATTAATGGAGATAGGATCTTAAGTCGTGTAACTTTTCATTGATCTTTTTATTGTTTGAGAGATGTGCCAGGATTAAACAGTTAATACTTCGCCCCCTACATCTTAAAATTTATTATTAATAACGACTTTACAGTAGAGAATCACCAGAAGATATAAAGGAAAAAGCTTGGAAATGTTTTATTTTGTTTGACGAGGAACTCGTAAAGTGTTATGAAAATTCTTTGTGTTAACAATATTATTCTTCTTTCATCAAAGAAAGACTGTAAAATCAAATTGGGTGGGCCATTGTGCTTAGAGAAATATATCTGCGTGAAAAGAGATTTGTATAGAAAGCGGAAGGAAGTTAGCTTAATCTACTGCCTTAGATGAAAAGAAAATGTGCATGCAAATTGAATACCACAAAAGGAGAACCTATTGGAGGGTTTCGGTAGAGAGATATGGCGTTATCCCTAATGTTCTTCGCAAAGGGGATTTCAGTCAGAGCACGAATACATCTGTGACTTGGTTTGCAATGCCTAAAATCAAAGAAATTGGAAAGTGAAGCAAGGTAGTGTGGCTACTACATTATAAAGGATGATATACTGGAAATATGGGAATATTCAAAATTGAAACTACTTTAAAAAAACCAGCTTATAATTTTGCATACAAGTAAATAAAACTAGTTGAAAAGGTTGGACAGCACTAAGATCAACCAAAGGGTATCCATATGAGGAGATACTTCGAATATGTAGTCTATAGAGCTTGCTAACCAGATTTTCTCTTTGGAAGTGTTAAAACAGAATAAAATATGGAGGGTAGACTTCACAATCGCAGTCTGGACCAACTGACCAAAAAAAAAAAAAAAAAAAATTCTGGAAAAATTTATCCACGTAATCGAACACGCTAAATATGACATTTCCTGAATACTTTAAGATAGTAGCAAATTGCTTTTATCGGCAATAAAAATGTTAAAGTTTTGTACTTTTTGGCATTAAATAATAAAGTGGAAAATCGAATATTTCTCTCAAAGAAAACTTTCTAATGGCTTTCACAAGAAGTTCGGAGTAATATATTGCTAGTGCTGCCATCTTGTAGATGCTATTGTTATCATAAAAGCATTCCGGAAAGCAATTCAAGCTTCTGTCATTGATTAATTAATATTTCCTTATACAATATACAGTACCGAAATTTCAGAAAACTAATAATTCTGATATTTTTATAACAGAGGCCATAGCTTAAAATAAGTTTTGTTGGCTTCACCATATGGCCATTGCTAATACTCATCTGTATGCACTGCTCTATGCAGAGCCTAGAGCATATCCATTAGGCGAACATAGGTGGTCGCCTAGGGCGTAAAGGTCCTGGGGGCGCATTCCAACAAAATGTAATTTTTTTAGTGGTTAAAAAAATTATTTAATTTAAATAAGGTAATAATTATTTCTAAATAAACAAATAACATTATCCAAATATTTTATCAAATATTAAGAATATATTTAAAAAAAAAAAAAAAAAAAAAAGATTGATTTACAACATAGTCCTCTTCATGGTTCTATGACATTTGGGGTCCCTTTGTCGGCGCATTACTTTGATATTTAATTAAAAGCTTCCGAAAATATCAATAGAAAAGGCAGGGAAGAATGGATATACAGATGAACGGGTGGGAACAGGTAAGCTTGTTGGTAGGCAGGATGATGGACGGTACAGAATTTTAAGTCTCACCTAGGGAGCATGAAATCCTTGCATAAACTCTGGCTTTATGAAAAGTATCCGGACACTATGTTGAAATGCGATTTTTAATGGAAAATAATTAGTAAAATGTATTTCCCCTTGACTGATCCATTATGGATTACTTTTCACCAGTTTATTGTAGCAAGCTGCAGGAATTTGTCCATTCCTGTTTCATGCAGTAGCCAGTTCATATGTAGAAGAGGGACGTATTTGTCATACTCCGATCAGACATTCCAGTTTATCTTAAAGGTGTTTGTTCAGATTCAGCCCTAAATTCTGAGGTGATCAAGTGAGTTGTTGAACTTTTGTTTTCCTCAAACAAGGTTTTTGCACTGCTCGCTGAATTGGTTGCTCTATGTCACTGGAACATGGAGGGACTCATTTATATAGAACTTTCACAGTGTAGGCATCATGAAATTGTCCAATGTGTCAGTTATGGTTTTTTGGTAATATGGACTCCAACCGTTTATACTGCAATAAACGGTCCGAGTCCGAACTGCAAAAAATAACTCTACATAATAATTCTACCTCCGAATTCCATCATGGGTACAATACATGCACTTAATTTGACATTCCCCAGGCACTCTTCACCATACGCTTGACCTCCTGATCTGAAAATTGTATAAGGCAACTCATCTTGCTGTCGAACATGTTTCCCCCTGTTCTATTGTTCAAACACAGACATGTTTGGTGTTGGTTAACGTATGTAGGGCTTTGAGTCATATGTTACGAAAACACACACAGTTTCCTATGAACCGTTTACGATATTCCCGTGGACATCTGGAACTCAGTTGTAACGTTTTCCTCAGTTTTGTCACTCACTTTTCACTTTGACCACTTGCTTCAGGATTGGAAATTCTTATCAGTACTTTTTTTTGTCTAATTGACTGCTCGTGGTCACCTTTATAATTTTTGTTCTTCCATCTTTTAAGAACGTCGGTGACTTGGTGAGATTGGACATGAATAAGAAGACGAAATGCCTCCTTATTCATATCCAACTCATTAGCCATCACTCTGACGGTGAAACGACCATCTCTGTGCCACAATTTCCCAAACTATAATCATTTCGAGAGGTTGACAGACACCCACATTTTAGATTATTGTGAACATCCTCATGTCCACCTTTGAACCGCTTATAACATTCAGACACGCTGATATGACGTAACATTTCATTACCATAAACAGTTTTTAACATTTCCTATGTTTCTGTTGCAGATTTTCCTGGTTCAAAGCAAAATTCGGTATTCTTTCATTGCTCAATCTTGCCATAGAATGTTAACACTACTAATGATATTGGTTGTTACCTGCAGCATGTTGGCCCACCAGATAATCTCTATACCACTATCTGTTGGAGGAAGTTTGAACTTCGACATACTTCTGTTTATTTTCAAACTCACCGAATATGACCACAACAGCACCAGTGCAGAAACTTTATTGCCACACATCATGCATCTCATTTACCCCACAGTTTGTCTCAACCTTCACTACTTAGATGCATCCACAAATTTTTGGTGGAGTAGTTTTTCATTGTAATTTATGTGTATCATTAAATAAGATAATTTTAGTGTACCTAATTTACACTAAGTGCATTGAGATTTTAAAGAAGTGTTTAGAAGCATTTATAAAAACAGATCAGAGCTAGTTTAGTCATGCTTCCTCTGCTGCTAGTTCTTTCAAGGTTCTAGATTTGCAAAATAAATTAAAATAACAAAATGATAAAAAATTACAATGCAAAAAATTAAATTGAATAAACAAGCAATTCGACCGTAAAGTGATTTCCCTATAAACTACCTCATACTGAAGTGGACTAACAGGTATTCTCATCAGTCCTACTCCACATCCAAGTCTGCACTCTCTTCCAACTTTGGATATAAATCCACAAAGTCCATATGCTGGAAATAAAGGCATTCCTACAAATGTGCTCGTCCAAACATGATCATACAGACATTTGGAACACAGTTGGGTAGAAGTTGCTTGGAAGAGTTCTGGATAAAATTTCACTATCCTCAAAGCTCTAGAGCAGTGTTTCTCAACCTTTTTTGTTTGCATACCCCCCAAAGAACCATGTTCTTATTTTTGTACCCCCATATATGTATGTCTACAATATTTTACTACAAGTAAACCTCTAGAAGTAAATTTTTTTGAAAATATATATCATCTCAATCAGAATGTCAAAATTTTTAATCAAATTTAATTAATCCAAAAACGAAATGTGCACATAATCGGATTTTGCCGTACTTGACACTTCAACGCAGCACTTCAGATGAATCATCACTTAATCGCAATAGTATATATACAACAATACAAAACACACTTAAGTAAAAAATTGGATAAATCATCACAGCTTAATAATGGCAATAGTGTAATTACTACAGAATATGGTTAAGTAAAAAATACGTTTCAATTGTTCCAAAATATTTTGTTTCTTGTTAATCTCTTGTGTACCCCCCGGGAGCTCCTGCATACCCCCAGGGGTACGCAATCCCCGGTTGAATAACACTGCTGTAGAGGTTACATAGTTTAAATAGATATTTCCCAAATGTGACTCTGGACATGTAGTAGTAGTAATAGTGGCATGTGATGCAAGAAAGCAAGTGTATGAGCTTACAAAGCATCAGCCAAAAAAAAAAAAAAAAATCACACCATTCTCTCCAAATGCCTGTCCAGTTCCTCCTTAAATTTATTTAACCTATCAACTTCCACAATGACAGATGGAAGTTTGTTCCAGCAATTAATCACCTGCTGGCTAAAGGCAAATTTCCACACATCTATTCTACAGCTGTCTTTTCTTTGAATTTATGCCCCCTTAGGTTCGTAATCTGAACAAGTGGAAGGATCCCATCAGAATTCAGCTTGCTCAACCCATTCAAGGCCTTATACACCTCAATCAGATCACCGTGCAGGTGCCTAGTTTCCAGCCACTGAAATTTGCAGAACTTAGGCCTCTCTTGGAAAGAGGATCCCTTCATTCCCCTCACCAATCGTGTTGCTCTTTTCTGTACATGCTCAAGCAAATCTACATCCTTCCTAAAATGAGGCCTCCAGACCTGTACACAGTACTCAAGGCATGGCCTGACCATTGCCTTATACAGAGGGACAATCACCTCCTTTTCCCTGCTAGCAAAATTCTTATATAACATTGATAAAACCCCATGACCTGCCCTGGCAGCTTGTCTGCATTGCTCAGAAAACTTCATATCTGACTGCACAGTTACTCCCGTCTTTTTCATTTTCTACCACCTTAAGTGTAGTACCACAGTTGGTACGTTTCTCTGGGGTTACTTCTACCCATATGCAGTACTTTGCATTTGTCAAGGTTAAACTTCAGTTGCCACTTCTTAGCCCATCTGCCCAAATTATCTAGATCATGTTGCAGTAGCACACTGCCATTACTGTCATTAACAACCCTGCCAACCTTTGTATCATCTGCAAACTTCGACACTAAGCCTGATATACCTTCATCAATATCATTGATAAATATACAAAACAACAGTGGACCCAACAACGAACCCTGTGGGACTTCACTAATAACATTAGTCCACGAAGATCAGCACCCATTAATTACCACCCTCTGTCTTCTCCCACTCGACCATCTTTTTATCCATTGTAGCAACTTACCCTTAATACCATTCTGCTCCAATTTGTACAATGGTCTTCCATGCGCAACAGTGTCAAAAGCTTTCCTGAAATCCAAATATATGATATCAAAATTATTTTTTGCTTCCAGTTCCTTTGTAACCACATAATTATATCCTATCAAATTTGTCAGACAAGACTTTCCCTTAACAAACCCATGCTGTGTCTGAATTATTGCTGCAGTCTTGTCTAGATGATTCTGCAACGCATCTTTAACCAGTGGCTCCATTATTTTACCCGGAACAGAAGTTAAACTAACTGGTCTGTAATTACTCGTGTCACCTTTCGATCCCCCTTTGTGAATTGGGGATACATTTGCACATCTCCATATAGCTTGTTGAATATAATTGCTTATATATCATCCCATATCTATGGTCAAAGTTCAGTGAGTTTAGCATGTCCATATCTAATTTGAGTTAATAAAGTTATTAACTTTAATAATAATCCACCTCACCTCTCCAAATAAAAAGTTATTACTGCATGCCCTTAAAGTTTGTCTTTAAGTGCATGCAGTACAGGACCAATCCCTCGCCAATTGCAGGATTGGTCAGAACACTAAAGGTTGTATAAAAAATAATTAAGCCAATAAAATATACGGCAAAAAAAAAACCCAGCAAATTTCATTTTCCATTTATACAGCATAAATTAAATGTTTGTTATAAAATGTAAAATAAATGTTAATTTACGAATACATTACTGTTTAACAATCATAATAATTATCAAAGTGAAATTTATGAAAATAAATTCAAAATACATATGTATATGATGGATTGGCATATATGAGAAATTAATGATCACCAACAATTTTTTATGGACTGCAGATGATCTGAACATAAGTGATTTTTTTTTTTTGCATAAAATAATTATTTTAGTTTTGCATTTTTGTAAGTTAACTTAATCTGGCATATGACTTTTAAAAATTAATCATAAGTTATGATCAGTTTTCTTTGATCATAACATAAATAATGCAATTTGCTTTGTATTCTGTAATAAAAGAAAATAAAAATGTTATTATATTTACTTCATGTTTTATTAATTTTATGCCAAAAAAGGGCCCAGACTGCGATAAGTTATATTTTTAACTAATATGTACCAGAAAGAAAACTGTTTACCTCTGGTACATAATGAGTGCATCATTGTGATGGTAGAACATAAACATCCCCCCCCCCCCCATTCTTCTTCTGCTCCACACACCAAAAAAGGCAGATTTACTGAGGTGCAGTAAATTGATTCATGGTTGGTCCAAAGTCCCAATGTCCACGTGTTCTTGAAACAATGCAAGATCTGTTGGTCCAGAGCTCCGACAGCCTTATTTTCAGGCCTCTAAAAATATACAGACCAGGTCCCCAGATTAATTCATATCTAGCATTGATCACTAATCCCTCACAGGTAGCAGGGTAGATGTAATCACCATCTTCCCACACTGGAATGAAATGGCCTGAATTGAATTGCATTGCATCAATGACGCAAGGATTACAGCCCAGACTTTTTTTTTTAACAAGTGGCTGAGTGTTGTTGGTCTCAAGGCAAGAGCTTCATGTTTTTTTAATCCCAGAAACTTGTTTTTTTTTTTTGTCCAGCAAACCAAAGAATACATGCAATTACAGACAATATACTGACACCTCATAAGCTTAGTTTCTTTGGCACTTCAAATACACCTTTTTTTTGTAATTTTTTTCTTTCTTTTCTTCATTTCTCTCTTCCTCTGACACCAAGTGGAAAAGGCCTCAGTTTGACTCCCATCAGTAACAAGAGAAATTTTTATGGGCTTTTCCCATGTGGTTGAGTTAAGCTAGGTCTCTGGAAAGGGCTGCAGCAAACCAACCTAAAAATACATGCAATTATAGAAACAATACAATGACAATTATATTGTTTCTGTAATTGTTATCTTTACTTTAGAGACACTGCGTTTTCATAACATAGGAGTCCCACTATCCACCAGAAAAATCTTTGGAAAAGCATTTTTATTTTCCTCAATAAAGTATACTCAAAAATGGGGCATCTAGTTACCCAGCTCTAGTATGGGGTGATGAGATGTCTGGATTTTTGAGCGAGGTGTGTTGTTGTCCCAACAAATGGTATGTACCAAATAATCCCATTTTTTCTAACAATGTCATTTTATTTGAAAGTTTTTTTTTTTTTGTTTTTTTATTTAGAATGGGCTTAACTCCTACCAAAGAGACTAAAATGAAAAATGCAAAACAACAAAATTTTTTTTTCTAGGTCAGATCAGAGGCTCTGATCCTCTCTCTCTATCCCAAAGAAAAATCCTAAATGCACTACTGCACATGAATACAATTTGTAAGTGGTGCTTTTTTTGAAAACAATCATATTACATGGATAATGTTTCAGATTAAAAGTAAATTAATGAAAACAATCATAATAAAATAACATATACAGATTTTCCATCTGTTCCCAACACAGATGAATTTTTTTAATATGCAATGGTGATGTACTTCAAAACATCTGTAAGAGACAATACACATTTCTAAAATAACCTAAGTGGCAGTCATGTGTTTGTCATTCACATTCATGTTGCACACTGGCAGTTTAGCGGGTGTGTTCTGTTTTGTTATTTTTTAAAATCTGGTTATTGTCCTCTAATATCATGTCTGGACTGAGCAGACAGAAGATTCTTTGCATATCTTTGAATAAATCACCATTTGTATTGCTATGCTACTAATTGGTGGTTCCTTTACTTGAAAATTATTCTCATATTTAAATACAGTCATTTAGTTCTACTTTCGTGCAGCGTGGGAACAAGGCTGGGGTAGATGGGATGCTTGTGTCAGGTAAAACAGAGGTGTAACAATCCATACAAAAATACAATTAGAGGCATTTCACAACTGGGGAGGAATGCACATTCAGTATTATGGCTTGGCTACAAAGATACTTAAGTTATGGTGCTTTTCTGGTACCCCTGGAAGTCACACTGTGCATACAATTCTTGATTGTGGGCTTGGTAATTACAGTATTTTCTCACCTCATACAGAGATCACGAGAAAGTTTCCTGAGCATCACATTTTATGCCAAAGTCCAAAAAAAAAAAAAAAAAAAAAAGAAAAGAAAAAAAAAATATATATGTCAATCAATAAATCATATATTTTATAGTTTATTAATTCGTCATCTCTTTTAAAAAAAGATGTATTTAATACAAAACTCCAATATAAGTCAAAACACAGTCAACTGCGATAGACACTGTAACTTCCTAAAATAACTAGTAATATGGCAGTTGTGTTCACGATTCACATGTGCATTATGCATTTCACAAGTCACACTGCCAGTTCAGCAGTATACCTCCTGTTTTATTCTTTTGAAATCTGATCATCCTAAATTAAGACAGTTTTTTATTTTTTAAATTTTTCTCTTTTCTTCATTTATTTCTTTCGTTTTTATTTTTAGCATCAGTATTATGTGGAAATTTATTCCAACTCTTTGACTGAATGCAAATTTCCACAACCTATTCTGCAGCCATCTTTTTCACAATTTAAATTTATGCCCCCTTGTGTGTTTCATCTTAGAAACAATAAAGATGCCATCAGCATTTAGTTTACTTAGACCTTTTAAAGCCTTATACACTTCACTTAGGTAACCCCACAGATACCTCGTTTTCAAAGAAGGAAGGGAATTTACAGAACTTCAATCTTCCTTGGTAAGAATATCCTTTTGTGCTTCCAACTAGTCTTGTTGTTCATTTCTGCACCTTTTCCAAATAATCTATGCTGACGTACCATTAATATCTGGACACCTGCATATCTACAAATAACTTTTAACCTTTATTGCCACCTCTAGTCTCTGTGAAACACATTCCCTGACAGTTTTTTGTAAATGTCCTCTGATATTTTCTGCCATTTGGCTTTCAAAATGGCAACCAGTTCAGCTGTTTTTTGAGTAGTCTCTGCTCATGCTCATGCTCACCCAATGATCCAATTCATCACAGAGGTTCTCTGCAGGATCAAGGTCAGGGTTCTGGACTGGCCACTCCAACCTTTTGGCACTTATGTCTCCAAACAAGTCTGTCACAATGCAAGCAGTATAACATGGCCGTAGTCGAGTGGTCAGGAGTGCAAGTGCAGTAGCACATGCTCTTTGAGTAGTCCGGGGTTCAAGCCTGTGACTACTAAATACGATTAATAACTTTGATATCATATATTTGGATCTTAGAAAGGCTTTTGATACCGTTACACATGGAAGACTGCTGCAAAATTGGAGCAGTGTGGCATTGGAGGCAAATTGCTGCTATGGATAAAGGGATGGTTGAGTGGGAGAAGACAGAGTGGTAATCAATGGACACTGCTCTTCGTGGACTAATGTTATTAGTGGAGTCCCTCAGGGTTCAGTGGTGTTTTCTGTATTTATAAATGATATTGATGATGGTATATCAGGCTTAATGTCCAAGTTTGCAGATGATACGAAGGTTGGCAGGGTTGTTAAGGACACTAATGACAGTACACTGTTGCAACAGGATCTAGAAAAGTTGAGCAGATCGGCTGAGAGGTGGCAAATGAAGTTTAACATTGACAAATGTAAAGTATTACATATGGGAAGCAGTAACCCCAGAGTAAAGTATCAACTATGTGGTACTACACTGACAGTGGTAGGGAATGAAAAGGACCTGGGGGTAATTGTGCAGGCAGATATGAAGTGTTTTCTGAGCAGTGCAGACAGTCTGCAAGAGTAGCTCATGATGTCTTGTCAATGATATACAGAATTTTTTCTAGCAGGGATAAGGAGGTGATTATCCCCTTGTATAAGGCAATGGTCAGGCCACACCTTGAGTACTGTATACAGGTCTGGAGACCTCATTTTAAGAAAGATGTAGAGCTGTTGGAACAAGTACAGAGAAGGGCAACAAGATTAATGAATGGAATGAAGGGTTGCTCTTACAAAGAAAGGCTTAAGTTTTGCAGATTACAGTGTCTGGAGACTAGGCACCTGCGAGGTGATCTGATTGAAGTGTATAAAGCCTCGAATGGTTTGAGCATGCTCAATGCTGATGGGATTCTTCCACTTGCTCAGAATAATCACCTGAGAGGACATAAATTCAAATTGAGGAAAGACAGTTGTAGAATAGATGTGTGGAAATTTGCCTTTAGTCAGTGGGTAGTTTATTGGTGGAACAGACTTCCATCTTTTGTTGTGGAAGTTGATAGCCTAAATAAATTTAAGGCTGAGCTGGACAAGTATTTGGAACGAACGGAAGGGAGAAATGGGAGCGGGTTTGTTTTTTTTTTTTTTTTCCTGGCTGATGCTGCATAAGCTTGCTTTCTTACATCGTATGCCTCTACTAATGTTAATTTAAAAGTTTGCATGTGAACTTTTACATTTCCGATAACCACTACTGCTGTTTTTTTTTTTTTTTTTTGTTAGTTGTTGGTGCATCGGCTTCTGAGGCCATAATGCACCTCCCAAAGTTTTTGCATTTTACACTGATCCAAGCCTGAGGTGGGATTCGAACCCGCAACCTTTGGATTGGCAGGTAGGCACTTTACCCACGTGGCTACCCCGGTCGGCCACTACTGCTGTAAAAAAGTCTTTGAACCAGAAATATGTGTTACAATTATTGAAGTCTGACACTGTAGGGTTAATTGAATTTTTATCCAGTTTAAGCATTCTGGAAAGTGTGAATTGCAAAGTGAAACTATTATCTGGAAAGTTTAATCTATGCTTTTTCAGTCATTAGCTTGAATACAGTTTAGGCGATTTTGACTTCATATATTTTAGATGGAGAGAATACTCAAATTACATTTTGAGTTACAATACAAATATAATGGTGTTTATCCCTTGTATTGAAAATACTTAAATTTTTAATTAAAATATGCATCAAAAAAATAAAAATGATTACTCTAACAGTGCAATCATTTTCACAATTCATAAATCGTCTGCTAAATTCATTAAGGAATAAAATCATTATGTGGTATGTATAATATCAGCTACAATACTACGTATATGCTGGTTTATGATGACTTGTCACTCCCTTTTTTGTAGAACTATAAAATGTGATGGTACTACAGGATACTATTGTGACACCTTCCTGGAATGTTAAATACACAGGAATTAGTTGTTTTACTGTTTATTTGCGACTAGAACTCTAGCAAAATTTCATTTTTTTTTTTTTTTTAACTTCTGATAATAGCCACATAGGTGAGATGGGGATTATTGAGTTTTTTGATAGTGGAAAACTTACCACGTCATGAAAAGCAGTGTTTCACTACATAATGAACTGTACTTGGCTAGCTAGGCAAATGGAATAATGTAAACAATACTACCTGTCCTCTCAGACACCCCTCAGTTTCCACAAAGTGAACAAAAAAGCAGTAAATACTAAACTAAAGGTATAATTAAGAAGGTACAAATAACAACTGCAAATTTTAAATAATAAAAAAGCAATAAATATTTTTCTCCAAGACCTGTCAGGCTATGCAATGCCTGCCAGGTTAAGCTTAATAATAGGCATCTGTTTACTTCTCATGCATGAACTATGTAAAAATCTCAATTCACTGCAAGGGTTTTTGTCAAAAACCCTCACAGTGAACTGAGACAAAAATAAAAAAATCCACACGTAAGAACTGGTCTAGAATCAAACATGGAAAAATTGCAATACAGTAAATAAACAAACTGAAGTATACACCGTGTTAAATCAGAAATTGTTTTTGATTATTAAACAAAGCACCTCAGGTGCATTAGCATGAAGGAGGCACACTTTAGGGAAAAAAAAACATCTACTCTCACCAAGAATTGGAACTTAAAGGCCCTTCTTCCTCTGCTTTGTCTTGATTTATTAGCACATGGTTTCCTGTTATTCAAATATCATACCACATTGATGTTACACTGACAGTGCTCATCTATTTGTTATGCTCCTCGAACCTTTATATAAATCTACTTATATCAGGTTAATGATGGAAAATTTGGATATTTTCATTTAGAGAGTATTCTGCAAGCAGAAAATATGCTATATTTTGGTACTGTTCACTTCCTATTATGAGATTTGTGAATTCAGCCAATAATTCAAATTTACTGAATTCACCATGCTTCTAGTATTATTGTATAATGTGTAGAATAGTGCATAATACAAGTAAGGAGTTGTCTTCTCATAGAAGATTTGATGGTTTCAGGGAATAATCTTATAATTCTTAAATGCATCCATCAGCAGCAGCAAAAACATTGTTAATAGGGCTTACAACATCTAAGCACATGCACAAAAAGTTTTAACTTGTTACATGACAGTCTAGCAGAAAGCTACTTTGAGTGAACACTTGTTTGTCTCATTTGTTACGTGTATCGAAAATAACTAAATTTCAAAGTTGGCAATTTTAACTGCCAAAAAACATTTTTTTGTGCTGCACTCACCTTATTTGCTTATTGGCCACATGTGAATTTTGACTATTCCCAAAATTAAAACAGAAAATGATTTCAATCAATTCAAGAAAATCAAACAAGACAAACTGTCTAAAAGACTTCCAAAAATGTTTTGATCAGTGGCAGACACAATGGAATAAGTGTATGGCTGGAAGGGGATTATATGAGGGGAGGGTGAAAAGTTTCTAGCCTCTTGTAGAAGGAATGCTGTACATCCAGCACAGCATTGTCAGTGTTGAATTTCTGTCCTTTGAAGTCCTTTTTGAGATTTGGAAATAGAAAATAGTCTGATGGAGCCAAATCTGGAAAGTAGGGTAGATGTTGTAATAGCTCGAACCCACAGTCACAGTGTTGCCTGAGTCACAAACACCGTGTGCACTAGTACATTGTCTTATTGCAAGATGACTCCTTTGGCCAATTTCCTGTGCCTCCTGGGCTTTAATTTCTCACATAAATGTCTCAATATAGACTGAGACACTTATGTGAGAAATAGTAGAATAATTCTCAGCACTGATAGTAGCATCTTGTTCCAGGAAATCAACCATGATTACTCTTCCTGCATCTCAGAGAAGATGAATGCCATGGCTTTCCCAGCTGACTTCTGCACTCAAAACTTTTTAGGGAGGGGAGGAAAGAGAGAGACACTTCCACTATTTTGATTGTTCTTTTGTTTATAGATCAAAGTGGTGCATCCATGTTTCATCCATAGTGACATACCACCCTAAAACTGGGCTTCATTAGCTTCAAAATGCTGCACAAGTTCATGAAAAACCTCACTCTTTCCTGCTTCTGAGCAGCATTCAGTGCTTTAGGGACCCACCTTGAAGAAACCGTCTTGATTCCTAAAACGTTCACCACAATATCATAAGCTTATTCACAGGAGATGTTGAATGTTGTCTCAATGTTCTTGAAATGTTATTGTGTGTCTTGCATGACCAGAAATGAATGGTATCCACATTTGCAGATATTGACAAAGTAACAGCCCTCTCACTGCCTGGTGTATCTTCAGTGCTCTCATCCATGCTTAAATTCTGCAACCAGTTTTTGACTGTGGCATATGAAAGACAAGATTCCTGTAATTCTTGATGCATGTCTTCATGAATTTATTTAGGTGGCATTCCTTTTGAATGAAGGCACACAACGGCCACACAGTACTTGATTCTCTTAACAGTCACTATCTTCATTCACTTTCCAGACTTTGGAACATTGTCAAGTAACCCTGGTAGAACTTGTTCAAGAAAGATCCGATATTTAGCGGAGTTCATGCAGGATGGTAACAGGTATGGGCCAACTAAGCAGTCACCGACCCTACCTGCCCACACATTTATTGAGATGTTGTGCCGCATGGGGGTGCACACCATGTGGGTTGTCGTGAACCTGAAATTTTTGGTGAATACACAAGTCACAGCATAGATTGGTAATACTATCTTTCATGAAAACCATTTAGCCCAATCAAACATTTTGTCCAATCTATATTGGGCTAAATTGGACTTGAGGAAATCTGCAAGGCTCTAGGGAAGAAAATTAACCAAGTCCACAGTAATGGCAGGAGTGTTGTCAATAAAATGATTGAATTCGAATTCCTGGTTAGGGCTAATGCTGATATAATAGGACTAAACAGAAATGTGGTGCCACCTGGAAATTAGGAATGAGTTTCACTATTGTATGTACAGTATAATGTATTTAGGAAAGGTAGGGAAGACAGGAGGGGTGACAGGATCTTGCTTCTTATCAAAAGCAGCCTGAATGCGAAAAAAGCTTTTGCTGAGTCAGAAGTTACTCTGCCCGCAGAGAATCTGTGTGGTGCGAGTTAGTTGGAAGCAAAGATATAATCAGAATGGAAGTAATTTACAGACCAGAAGATTGTGAAGAGTATGATGACAGTCTCTACATGCAGATGGAATGAGCAAGCAAGTGTGAATTTCTTATGGGTGACTTCAATCTGCCCCCAAATCAATTGGAATAAGTAGGAGGGAACTCACCAAGAGGAAAAAAAATTAAATAACTAGATTTTTATTTTTACTAGCATGTTAGAGAAAATATTAGGGGTGAGAATATTCTTGGCCTCGTTACTCCTGAATCAGTGGAAATTACACCACTTAAAAGTACAGGAACCATTGGCAGGTAGTGATCATGCAGTCATTAGTTGGAGGATGAAAAAAAAAAATGCAGTAGTTAAAGGTTAATGCACGAGTTTTAATTTCAGAAAGAGACTATGAGAGTTTAAGGCACTATATGGCATCTATTAATTGGGCAGATTGCAGAGTGAGGGGAAATACTTTTGCATTATAGAATACCTTTAAAACAAAAATCAGAGAAGACATGAAAGCATACATGACAGTAAGAAAATACTGCATAAGGATGATGCCAAAATAGTTGAGTATGGAGCTGGCCAATCTAATAGAGCAGAAAAAGATATAATGGGACAGTCACAGAGTGATGAAGAGTACTGAAGTCTACAACAGTTACAAGTTTGATCTGTAACAGTACCACAAATAAGGTTAGGGAAGACAAGGCTGCATACAAGAAAGCATTAGCTAAGAGAACAAAGAATGAGGATAAGGAGTTTTTCCATGTACAGTATATGAACAGAAAGAAGAAAGTGAATCAGATTGGACCCTTTTGTACTGGGAGTGGGAAAATCTTAGATAACCCAGCAGATGTTGCTGATGAATTGAATAGGTACTTTGCATTGGTCTTTACTGACAAAAGACCTTTCATACCAAGGAGAGGCTGTGAGAGTGATGCTGAGCCATATGAAATTAGTGATTTCGAAATTATACATCACCGTTAATCAGAATAACTTTCAAGTCTAAAGACAAGTAAAGTTCCCAGAATTTGTGGCATATACCCAGTAATTTTGAGAGAGACAGCCAGAGTGTACTGAACCATTGAGGTTAATAATGGGGGCATCATTGGACTTGGTGAAAGATTCCTTTTCATTGGAGAAGAGCCAACATACTACCAATACATAAAGGTGGTTGTAGGAGTGAAATCAGTAACTACAGATCAGTTATTCTGACTTCAATGGTAGGGAAAATCTTAGAGGTAATGATTAAGAGTGCAATCCACAGACATTTTGAAAGAATGGCATTGTGAAGGACACTTAACATAGTTTCATTAAGAGAAAATCATGTTTAACTAACCTACACAGTTACCTATGAGCTGGATGTAGGGAACAATTTCAACATAGTTTATTTAAATTTTAGCAAAGCATTTGGCTCAGCACCTCATGAGAGGTTACTGTATAAGCTGGAACTTGTTGGGTAACTGGAAATATTGCAAGATGGATTTCTGGGTGACTGCAGGGAAGAAGGTAGAGGATTGTGATCAATGGATATTCTTCAGATTGGTGTAATGTCAGAAGTGGAGTCACCCAAGGATCACTTCTTGGACCACTGTTGTTTCTCATTTTCATAAAAGACATCGATGACGGGATAAAGGGTCATGATGTCAAAATTTGCAGTTGATGTAAAGATTAGCATTAGTAGAGGCATTTGATGCAAGAAAGCAAGCTTATGCAGCATCAGCCAAAAAAAAAAAAAAAAAAAAAAAAAAGTAAAATAAATAAATAAAAAATAACCACTCCCACTTCACCCCTCTGTTCGTTCGAAATACCTGTCTAGCTGAGCCTTAAACTTATTTAGGCTATCAACTTCCACAACAAGGGATGGAAGTCTGTTCCACCTACCAACCACCTGCTGGCTAAAGGCAAATTTCCGCACATCTATCCTATATGTCTTTCCTCAATTTGAACTTATATGCCCTCTCAGGTGATTATTCTGAGCAAGAGGAAGAATCCCATCAGCATTGAGCATGCTCAAACCATTCAAGGCTTTGTACACCTCTATCAGATCACCTCGCTGGTGCCTAGTCTCCAGACACTGTAATTTGCAAAACTTAAGCCTTTCTTCGTAAGAGCACCCCTTTGTTCCATTCACTAATCTTGTTGCTCTTCTCTGTACTCGTTCCAGCAGCTCTACATCCTTCTTGAAATGAGGCCTCCAGGCCTGTATACAGTACTCTAGGTGTGGCCTGACCATTGCCTTATACATTGGGATGGATTGGGAGGTCGTTAATGATCAGTTCCCGGCAGTACTCCTTCAGGATGACTTGAACAGGCTTCAAGAATGGTCAGAAAGACATTAATGCAGCAAAATGGAAGGTCTAGCAACCCCAAAATAAATTACACACTTGATGTGTTAAATTAAAAAAAGTAGAGGAAGAAAAGGATTTGGGAGCTACAATGTGGGCAGACATGAAGTTTTCTGAGCAGTGTAAACAGGTGGCCAGGAAGGTTTATGGTGTCCTATTGATGATTTATCAAACATTATCCTATACATATAGGGAGGTCATAATCACACTATACAAGGCAGCATTTGGAATATTGTGTCATGATAGGTTACTGTATGGAGCCCTCATGTAAAGAGACATTGAGCTTCTTGAGAGGGTTCAAAGTTGGGGAACTGAATGATGAGATCAGAAGGATGACTGTATGAGGAAAGACTCAGATTATGTGGGTTACAGAGCTTGGAAACTAGGCACCTCAGAGGGGACCTCATTGAGGTTTATAAGGCTCTGAGAGAGATTGGTAAGATGAAGGCAGAATTTTAACTATTATAAAGAACTCCAGAACTAGGGGCCATAAATTCAAATTACAGGGGAAGAGGTTTAGACTGGATTGTGGTAAGTTTTCTTTTAGCCAGAAAGTCATATTACAGGAACAAGGTGCCTGCACAGGTAGTTGAGGTTGACAGTTTGAAGAAATTCAAAGGTCAACTGGATAGTTACCTACATGAGGAGGGAAGTGCATAATTTGCATTTTCTTATCTACCTTTTTTTGGCCAATACAACACTAGCCTGTGGTTTCCTTGCACTCTGTGGCTAATAGTAATACTAAAAACTTTTCAACCCTTCCTCATATATATTAACAATGTAAATATTTATTATTGAATAAAATTAATTTTTTGCAACATTCACAAAATATTTTCTCAAATCTTGAACATTTCTGTAATTATGACACCATATAACTCTCTGAAACAGTCTTATTCCATAAACTTCCAGCCAGGAATTAGTTGTAACACTCTGCCCATCAGGGTTGGCCTTTATTGGGGGTGCAAAAGACCTAGGCTCCCTATTCAAAAGGACTCAAATGAAATAGAGTACCTTCCCCAGTCCTGCCAAAGGAGAAATATCCAAACATTAATTCTTAACTTGTACCCTCCCCAAACTCTGGGACTAATCCTGCTGCCCATTACTGCTCCTAAAGTTTTCAACATTTCAGGCCATCACATTAATTTCACTGTAACTTAGCACCTACTCACTAAGCAGTCCTGTAATGACACATAGCTTCAACAACTGTTCTCAAATAGAGAATCACCTAATATCAACCAATGTGAAATTTTATTTTCATCTATCACATAGGTTGATTAGACTAGAGCCTACTACCAATCAGTATTAGTATTGGCCGCATGGTGCAAGAAAGCCTATGGCTTATACTGCACCAGCAAAAAAAAAAAAAAAAAAAACCCTGAACAAAACAATGATAAAAAAAAAAAATAATAAATAAATAATAATAATAAAAAAAGGAAATTAAACCTATCATCCTATGTGCTTCCCTGACCCGAAGGTACTATCCAGATTACCTTTGAATTTCCCCAATATGTCAGCCTCTACCACCCGTGTAGGCAACTTATTCCGGTAATTTATAACTCGCTGGCTAAAATAAATCTTCCTGCAGTCCAATCTAAACATTTCCCCCCGTAACTTGAATTTGTCCCCTAGTTCTAGCATCATTTATAATCTTGAAAATTTCATCCTCATTCATTTTACTGATGCCTCTCAGAGCCTTAAACACCTCAATCAAATCTCCTCTAAGGTGTCTAGTTTCCAAACTCTGCAACCCAAATATTCGAAGTCTTTCTTCATGAGGACGCCCTTTTGCCGATCTCACCAGGCGAGTTACCCGTCTTTGCACCCTTTCAAGAAGCTTTATGTCTTTCTTTAGGTGCGGTCTCCATACTTGAACACAGTATTCCAAGTGTGGTCTAACAAAAGCCTTAAAGAATGGAATTATCACGTCCCTATCTCTACTTGCAAAAGTTCGATAGATCATCGATAGGACAAGTTACGGGGGGAAATGTTTAGATTGGACTGCAGGAAGTTTTATTTTAGCCAGCGAGTTATAAATTACTGGAATAAGTTGCCTACATGGGTGGTAGAGGCTGACAGTTTGGGGAAATAAATCCTTATGCATTCCAAAAGTTATAAACAAATTTGCTCTTATACATACAAATTGTTGCCCATTGCAATAAAAACTTATTAGCCTAAAAAAGTCTAACATTATCAGAGGCATTTTGCTTCATAAGATTGCTTGAATAACTGAAAAAACTTCAGACATTTCTACCCCATCTCAATCCTTACCATTTTTTCAATACAATCATAACTGATCAGGTCTTCAGCTTATCAAGCTTCTCCAACACCATTAGGTTAACTGTGACTAAAAATATTATCCCAAGAAAGATTTATGTGATCTCTGTAATCTTATACTCTTGCTTCAGGCAAATACACTCTGGTTTTGTATTATCTATGTTCTTTACAAAGTGTTGCCAACTTCTGGTCCTCAAGTTGGCATAAATCCAACCTTTAAGACTGTTGGAAATACATACACAAACACCCACAATATATTTTTTAAGAACAGCTTTATTCTCTGACACTTTGCAGAATCAGCACATTTCAGAATTGTTGTCCATCCCATGTTCACACACACACCACACGCTATATAATTGTTATATAACACTGCTTTTGTTAGCTATGTACATTGAGTAAAGACCTGGCAAATGTTTCAATACCAATGATATTGCATAATAAGACTATTATTATAAAATATATTGTGTTGTCTGTACATGTATTTCCAAGATAAACTGATCAGCAGGTCTGGGCTGATTCTCATATTTCATATGTGAATAAGCGCAGGTCAAATCCAACTAACCCACTGACCAAGATCAACTTTTTACAGGAATAGCTTCTGTATCACCCTGGGCTTCTCTGACCTTTCTGCCTCTACTAAATTATTCTTTTCTAGAACCTCTTCTCAGATATTCAAGTTTCTCAAATTTCACAGTATTTTCTTTCATAACTCTTACTACATTCCATACACAGGAGAGGTCTTCTATGACTTCAGTCAATGCTGATGGTCAGCTGAATACAGGTTAGCACACATTCTACAGTTACCATATACAAAAGTTCATTTATTTCAGGGCTGGTGGTAGCCTGAACACAGTGGTGTAACTATGCCAATGCAGTATATTGGGGCCCACTGCCCGAAACAGAAAAAAAAAATAAGTAAAAATGTAAGTTTTTTAGTTATGTTTATGATAAAATTTACTATGTCTACAAACAATTTTTTTCACACGCAGCATGTTTATTAGCTAGCTACACAGCACAAGCAAAACTGCAGCGAACAGAGGTGAAATGGTATTAGCATAGCAATTTTTAAGGATTTTTTATTTTTACCAAAACAAATATTTTCAGAGGGGCCCACTTTTTCTAGTTATGACTCTGCCTGAACAGCATCCTGGGCAAGAAGCAGCTTCGTGTTTTGCCCTTAAAAGGTTCCCAAGTGATTATCTGTTTGCTTGCCTTTAATGCTAAGTCCTGACAAAGTTAGCATGTAATGCCAATGATTGCATATAGTATACTACTGTCAGGTTATCTGAAGTCACAGACATTTTGTTTATAAAATGTGGTTAATTTTTTCGCTCTCTCTCTCTCTGAAAACCTGCTCCTCCCTCCAGAAAGGGGAAGGTCAGCACAACATTCAATGTTTACCCTCAAAGATATTAAAAATTGTTAACCATCACAATAAAAATTTGTCTAAAACAGTGGGAACATTATCCATAAAAGGGGAATTTCACTTCATAATCCCTATTGTAACTTATCTGAAGTAATAAAAAAATGCTTAAAACTTGGTGGGCTAAGACAACACTCTAAAGCAACTTTTTTTTTTTCCTACCCTCATAATTAATTACTAACAGTGCCTGATAGAATGATTGGTGTTCTTTAAGATAACTGTATCTTATGGAAGAACACCAATCACAGAACACCTTTCAGTAAAAACTAACAGGCACTGTTAGTTTTTACTGAAAGTGCTTGTGATAAGGGAGTGTAAAATATAATTTGCTCATATGGTATCTTATTGGCTAAGGATAAAATTTAATTCTTATCTGGTGCTGACTGTGGCAAATATATACTTATAAAAATAAAGTGATTAATACCTTTGGATTTCCTTTGTATTTCTTCATCCTTTTCCAAAAAAAAAAAGTGTATTCTTCATAAAATTAAATGTGCAAAAGATAAGGGAATTTTAAAGTCTGGAAAATTTTTATGCCTATATGCTAAGATTCTATTAATCCCTTAAAAACATTATTACATTTTTATATTATAAAGTTATATAAATATAATAAAACATTAAGAGGAATATAATGAAATTTCCAACTGGATGGTAACTTTAAGTGAATAGCATTGCTGAAATACAATGGCATAAAGGCAATACACATCAATGAGATTTTTAAATTTCAAAAATGTTCGTCTTCTGTCAATGTTACATGTTAACTAGTTGTTGATCAAGAAGAGACAAGAAGAGACACTGTCAAATTTAAAGACACCAAAAGGTTGAGAAAGCAAAAAACTTTTCTGACATGCTTACTTTGGTCCTTTTTTTTAAATACTGCATATTTAAATTAATTAATAATGCCACATATTTAAAACTATCAAACAAAAGTGTCTGAGGGTACCACATGATATAAATGAGAACAAGAACTATTCTAAACACATCATTGCTGTCACTATTGACTAGTTCTAAGTAGTTTGTTTAGTTACTTTTCATTCAGTTGTAATCCCAGGGTCCAATCATGTATTTATCCCCCACTCCTTGGCAAAAGGGATCCAAAGAACCTCCAGAACACTGAAAACTGTTCCCCCATTTCTCTCACATAGTTGGTTAGATCTCCTATGGCTTTGGTGGACCTCATAAGATAGGATGTCATAACATGAGATGAAATGCAATAAGGGTGTATGTTATTGAGGCTCTTACCACAGGAGATTGAGTCACAGGTGAGGGGATATCTTTTTTCTCCCTCATAGGTGGAACTTAGTTATATCACCTGTGAACCCAATGGGATGATGATCAGTCACAACAGCCTGATGCATAAATGTAACAAGGGCATGCATGTAAAGAATTTTACTATACAAGATGTTGGCTCTAAACTGGGTCAACATCTATAGTGATGCGATGCAACATTGATTTTTGTTTTCCTCTCACCTTAAAGGGCCCCCAAGGATGAGATAATCTTGGACAGGCAACAGTATCATCCTAAATTAATATATAAAATTTTAATTCCACAACCAATCTCTTTCTGTGTTGGGAGAACAAATACAACACTGTTGTCTCAACCATCCAGCATTTGTGTCAAAAAAAATCCAAGAATACTTTGTGTATCATATTAACCAATTAGTTTTCCTGGTAACAAAGGCAAAAAACAGTTTAAAATTGGACACTTTTAAAGTTTTATTCTTAATTTTGATATTTCCGTATATATAATATAACCAAATAACATCAGCCAATTATCCAAAAAATAAACATTTTCTGATTACCATACAGTGAAATCTGGACACAGCATAGCCAGCAAAATTGTGGGTGAAACTAAAGCTCAAAGGAAAATTAGCACCGGAACAGGCACATTTTTGAATGAACATTGAGATGTAAAGAACTTTTTATGGCTATACTGTACTTAACCAATTTAAAGATAATTCATGATGCAAATCAAAAGTGAATACTATACTGGAGGAATACTAAAATTCCATTTACATAATTCTAATTTTTTAAAAAATTTCCAAGCTTCTGATTTTGATGCAAAGTTTACTCCAAAGGGTTAAGTGGATAGCAACTACTTAACCACAAAATCAAGTGTTCCAAATTGGTCATTACTAATTACAAGTTATCATTGATTCTGACATTCATCAATATGAATGTTGCCATGATAAATTATAATTAATTATGGCAGCTAAATGTCAGCACCAAAGTTGGTGTATAGGATCTGCTTGACCAACATATTTTCTAACTTGCAGATCATCTACTAGACTGCACGTTCTGCTGCATCTTGCAGAGACTTCTCAAGCTGCAAATGAATTTTTAGTGATCTAGCTATTGTGAAGAATGTTCTTTAGAACATTCTTCACAAGAAGGCTGTACCAATTATTCACTGGGAACATTTCCAACAATATACATATGCTCACATCATTTTCAGCCCCAGACTATTATGACCAATTATCAACCTACAAGTTCTAAAAATAATGTAGGATTAAATGATTCTGTCAATGTACTGAAATTACTGAATTTAATATTAAAATTTGGTTACAGATAGCCATTTATAATTTATTCTGCCTGTTTTTAATTAGCCAACTTGTTATTCATCATTAGTTTACAGTATATGCATCTGCCTACGTATATGAAAGCCAACTTTCAGGCACAAATTGCGATTTTTTTCTGCACATAAAACTGATTTATTTTCAATTTAAAGCATAGTAATGATGATTTTTAAGTAAACAGATAATGGGGAACAACCTTCCTATTGAGGAAAAAGGCAGTCGATTAAGCAAAATTAATTTATTAATTATAAAACTTGTAAAAAACTTTACAAGTACTGTAATTGAAACACTTTTTTTTGGTGCAAATATGGCAAAAAAGGTCTAGATAACAAATCACTTAACTCAAACCCAAAAAATAAGCACACTACCTGTTGGAACTTTAAATTTCAACACTCTACATATATGGCACCCATCAGGCAGTTCTCGGCCAGATTTTTACATGGCATCGACAGAAAATACATGTAACTGTATAGAAATATGGATATGATTTTATTTTTTATATCTGCCCCCAATCAGAATAAAAGTCTACAAAAACTGGACTTTACCGGCATCTGCATTGACCCTTTTCAATGGAGTTCTTGAATTTCTAATAGAGAAACAAAGGGGGGGGGAGGATTTTTTTTTTAAAGGAACTGTTTATTGCAGTGGGGGCAGGGAGAGTGGTTTTAAGAGCACAGGAAAAAGAAAGGATTCAAAATTGTCCCCTATACACCTACAACAGGTTAGTAATGTGTATTGTACATGTCTAGCTTGAATGTCATACTGTCCAAGTGATGTCCTCGGAAAGTACCTCATATGCCACAATTTTAAAGAACATTCAAGAAAAAAATAAGAGAAAGAACACAGTAAAAAAAAAACAAGTCAATATTTTGAGTGGCATTGACAACTCCATTTAACTAGTGGTATGTGTGCTATAGATAGTACACAGGCATATTGTAAATTATTAAGTACATTAATATTTTAGTAGCAATACTTGCTGAAAACAAAATTGCTACACATCTATACACACTAAAAATGGTACCTGAAAATAACTGGACTAGAAAATATTGTTATAGATTAATTTTAATTAATGCAATTTATTTTCAGTTGATAACTTTACTTGGGAGAATGATAAGTTACAAATAACAACTAATAAAAAAGTAAACAACATCAAATATAAGTACTTTACTAGTAGTTATCCTTATTTTAAGTAGAATAACTGCTATAACCATAAACCAGATGACATCACATTTGCCTCAACAAGCAATACACACAAATCACAGAAAAACAGTGAGAATGGAACATGTTGGGAAAGATATTTAACTCAGAATATGCCAGAAGTCACTTCCATTTTATGTAATTAAATTTTCAGCACAGCATTTTGATGGGCTAATACTTAAATACTACACATATACAAAACTAATTCCAAGTAGTACAGCAAAGTTTTGATAAAAAACATTTGTGAAAAGTTATACTAACCAAACATTAAGTACACAAAATTAGATACAAGCCATACAGACATTTGGGGTCCACTGGTCACTGATACTATGCATACAGCATCGATTATTATTATTATTTTTTTTATTTGTCACAATTTCACTCATCAATTCAAATAACCACAATTTTGCATTAATGTTGACTGTTTTGCTCTGCTTACATTTAGAAACTTTCTACTGAAAGCAGTTTTTCATTGATCAAGGACATTTTATAATTAAAAAAACCAAGTTACTTTAAAAGTTTTATGTACTTAGCTATGAGCAACTAATTTTGCTACAAAATGCATCAACCTCCCATTGCATAGGTATTTCACTATGAGTTGGCATAGCATTGCACTATGCAATTTAAAGCAATGCTCCAAGGGGAGAATTATAATGCTTTTTCTTTAAAATGTACACCATTACCCATACTGTGCTTTTGGCACTCATTGGTGGAGAAGTAGGTGCCATAAATGAACAAAAGGATGTAGAGCTGCTGGAACGAGTACAGAGAAGGACAACAAGATTAGTGAGTGGAACAAAGCGGTGCTCTTACAAAGAAAGGCTTAAGTTTTGTAAATTACAGTGTCTGGAGACTAGGCACCAGCCTAGTCTCCATCTTGTGATCTGATAGAAGTGTATAAAGCCTTGAATGGTTTGAGCATGCTCAATGCTCTTGCTCAGAATAATCACCTGAGAGGGCATAAATTCAAATCGAGGAAAGACAGATGTAGGATAGACGTGCGAAAATTTGCCTTTAGCCAGCGGGTGGTTGGTTGGTGGAACAGACTTCCATCCCTTGTCATGGAAGTTGATAGCCTAAATAAGTTTAAGGCTCAGCTGGACAGGTATTTCAAACGAACATTGCCAAGTGCTAAATGTGGATATTGAGTTTCCACCTCAAAAGAAAGTGAAATAAGCTCAATTACCAAATGGTGTATACAAATTAATTCTCTGAGAAATAGGTAAAAAAAATTCAAGGCAGCGTTGAAATAAAGATGTATTTACAAAAGGACATCCAGAAAATTTTTGCATATACTCCCAAGGCATTTTTTTTTGTTTTTGTTTTGGGAACAATAAATATTTCTTTAAAAAAATTTCTATAAAAACTCTTTATATCTCCTGATAACAAAGTGTACAACAGGTTCACAACAATTATTACAAAACACATTAATCAGTTGAGGCAGAGTGGTGTATCATCCTATGGCACAGGTGGTACCAGCTTTACTTGGAACCCTGAGCTAATTAGGATGCAAAGTGAAAGAAATGAGACTTTGCATCAATAAACACTGTGACAGGGCCCAAGCTCATGATTTTACATCATTGCTGAGGCAAAAAAGTCGTCACTTGATCTTAAATCTAGTATATTAGATAATACATATATAATTGAAAGTGACAAGCTTGTGAGCAAAAAAAATATCCAGAATAATGATGACCAAGAGAAATACTACTTGTTCATCTGTAGAATATCCTATGCCATAATTAATGCACAAAGTTCTTTGCCATAATTAGTGCATTTCTCAAGCAGTATTATGCTATTTTTCAGGGATCAAAAAGCTGTGGATCAGTGCGAATCATCCTATGGTGCAGCTGCACCATGGTGCTTAAATCGAGGTGGGATGGACAAAAGGGAAAAAACGTTTCGGTAAATAAATTATACTGCACCAGAGTCCAAGCTCATGATGATACACCACCACTATAAAATAACATGAAGTTTATTATTCTTATTATACATAATTTTTTTTATAAGAATGGATATGATATTTAAAAATGGCAGCAAATCTCCACTTTGTGTATATATATATATATATATATATATATATATATATATTAAACTTTACAGATATCTAAAACAAAAGCTTCTTCATCCCTTTTAAATTTTCAGAAGGTCATCTTTATCACTACCTGAAGAATGTAAACAGGTTAGTAGTGAGCCATGTTTTTGAGAGAAAATATGTAACCAGATCAGATCAGCCACACCTAAAATTAAAGACACTACAATTTTCATTCACTTAATAATTACTCCCTGATGTTTTTATAACAAGCATTTTCAAATGCTGTTTATTGTTAATTCAGTATTTTATTGCTTATTATGCCCACCTCAATTTTTTTTTTTTAACACAGCATTGACTTATTTAATTCTGAAAGGGGTTTAAGATATCACAAACAAAAAGTAATCCTTGATTTTGGGCTTCAACATGCCTATTTCAGTAGTAAAATACCTATATTTCTAGCCTATGTAAGCAAAAATAAGCTTTCATAGGGCAGGATTCATTGAAACAGTAAAGTTTTGTAAGGAAGAGATATAATTCTAAAAATGCCAAGAAATACTGAGTTGTGCACAATACTTAAGCCAGTTATGCTCTTATGATGATTATGCCTAATGGTGAAATATTTGAATTGAATTAAGTGACAAATTACATGATATCATATCATATAACCACATCATATATGATATGAATATCATATATACTTATATCTCAACTTAAGTTGAGGCTTATACTAACCAGACATTTGCAATTATACTTCGTAAAAATTAAAAAGAAAAAAAAGTCTACTACTGAAAGAAAACAATTTTTGTACGTTATACCTTCTCTACAAAGTAATTCACAAGATTCATCTTGTTTATGAGGCAGCAACAATTACTTCATAGTTTCATTATACAAGGTATACCACTTTACCAAAACATATTTGAACAGATCTTGTGCACTAATTATGGCAGTACAACCTTGATAAAGTAATAATCATAAGTGTATTTCATTACTGCAAAAATAAAGCCCTGTAAGCAGAATAAACAACAAAAAAACACTTTAAAGAATTTGATATATCAATGGAAAGGTGCATTATCAATTGATAATGCATCCTTCTATTGATATATACACATATATACTGAAAAGTGTTGGTTATAAAATTACGAAGTTTCATGTACGAGTAGTTCTACTAGCCAAAATATAAAAACATGATATACATATCAGTGCTTGCTCTTTTTTTCAACACATTTTACATATTTCCCCCCACTTTCCCCCTTTCTGAATATCAGAGAGAATACAAGGATCAGATACACACTATTAACACTTAATTTTAGGGGGTGCATACCACCTACATATCATTTGTAGCTATAATTTTAAAGGGGGGGGAAAGCTTATATTTCTTTAGAAGATATTTACAAAGTATCTTGAGTTAGTTCCAAATGCATATAATCTCTTGCAACTATTAGATTACTGAGCAGAAGATAAAAGAATTCCTGTAACTTTCTGGATGGCTCAGACCAGCAGATTTATGAAATTACATTGCCATGAGTCCAAATGATCAGTTTCACTTGGTTGAGCATACATGACCAGGAGTATATCTATGGTTTATACAATATCTGAAAATTAATTTTTGATGGAAAAGGTTTAGTTAATAATTCCAGCTTAACTAACAAGTTTTCCTGTGTATTTTTTTTTTTTTTGTTTGTTTTAAGTCACAACTTCTGAATTTTCATTGTTTTCCTATCCTGTTCCCAATACTTCTACTTAGGGTGGGTTTATACAAACTCTTAAAATCAATTTATGGACATATTTTGAGAACCTACTCAACAAAACAGAGAACTGATTGCAAAATATTAATTAATTCAACTGCTATAACAAATGATGTTAATTGGTGTGGATAAAATAAAATGTACCTGTTTAGAATTAATACACAGTTTTTATTTTGTGATATTCTATAAATTTGAATACTATTCCAATGCTTGATACAAATTCTGCAAATACCATCACTATATTTGGCACTTCCTTGAGACAATAAATATGAAAATAATCAACTGAATAATTTAGTGTACAAAGAGTAGACAAGCATAAAAGAGTAATACTACGATACATGTTTATGACTGTATAAATTAGCACAGACTGCACTGCACATGGAAATTTTACAATGATGAACCAGTATTTTAATAATGTAAATTCTTCAATAGTGCACTCTTGAAACTGTGATTATTGACTTTCTATTTTGAGCACATATGGTTAATCTTATCAAACAAAAATTGCACACACAATGTAACAAATGTTTAAAATTTACATAGTAAAACTTAAAAATCTAGCATCATAATTGCTGATTTTTTTGTTGCTTGCCTCCTAAATATCATTAACAAATGACATAATTTTAAATGAGAAAATCCTTTATATATACATTAAGATTCTGCTTATGTTACAATAAATAGTTATATATGAAAAACAGCTATATTTTATTAGAAACATTTTGGCCTCTATGTAAGGTACTTGCAATGATTATGACAATTAATATTTAAGACATATTTCTATTAGAATTCTGTTTAAACTGAACAAAAAAAAATAATAATAATAAATAAAAAATCCTAAGATGTGATCTGAACATTAAGCAGGGGTTGGAACTAATGAATAAAAGAGGTACTCTCATCTACATGTGGGATGTTTATTGCAGCAGAGACAGATTGATGCTAATACAGCAATTATCCACATGTAGGTACCTTTGTTCACTAATAAAAATCCTTATGTCACAAGCATTAATAATGGAAGATGCCGTTGACCATCATATAGCTTTAAAATGGCTGCATACTAGCATTTGATTTCTAAATATCTTTTAACAGTTGCGTGTTTACAATTATAGCACAGCGGGGTCTCAAAATACATAAAAGATAGGTTCCTGGTAACCCTACAAAAAACTATTGTACTAAGTTAAAACTAGGCAAATTTCTATAAATCATGTACATGCATACTTAAACTTTATTTGTGTAAATTGAACGTACGTAAATCTTAAAAGTGCAGTCAGGATAAGTCCATCCTCATAAAGGGTGCACCTTTACAGCAGACTGTGTTTAGGCTAAAAACACATTACCATCTTCATTAATCCATAAGGTATCATCTAGTTGAACCACATCATCTTACTTGTCCAAATAAAAAGCTGATACTGCACATCTGCTATGATGCTGACCTCTCCTTTCCATTCCTTCTCATACCCTCTTGTACACTACTGACTGCGATCAATAAAATGAATTGGTTATAACTGCATTACAAGTCATGAACATAAGTATGAATCAGGAAATCCGTTATGCATGAATGGGACTTTGTGTACTCTGAATTTAGGTACTTTGAGATCCTACTGTAGATAAAACTCTTGAAAAAAATCTTATTCAGCTACAACTTAAAATAGAGATGCAGCCACTCACTGCATTAATTACAGCTGTTTATTAAAATTGTAAAAAAATGGAACAGAGTCCATATTTGATTTTTGGGCTATTTCATATTTAAACTAAGCCTGGACATTATAAGAACTATAATTATTAAAAAAATTTATATGGTGTGCTAGATTTATACATTAATATGTTTATTTATTCCCTTTTAAAAACTGTTTAAAGTTTTTTTTTTTTTTTTTTAAAAAAACTGTGGTTACAGACTATTTTGTGGATAAAAATCAAATGAGAGCATACTCCAGAATCAAAATAAACAATATGTAATTTACATCAAATAACCTTTCTGAATGCATACAGATAACTTGTTTTACCTTAACCTTTAAACTGTCTGTGTGTGTGGGTATATACATATGTGTGCACATGCACACTCAAGCAATTTCAAGATTAAGGCTACTTTCTGTGACATTATTAGTATATATGAAACCTCAAATGATTTTCTATCAAATTAATTATCATATTAGCTAAATATTTATATCTTATATTAGCTAAATATTTATATCTTATATTAGCTAAATATTTATATCTTATATATTATTGTTTTACATCTTAACAAGAACAAAACATTTAAACACTTATTTGTTCTTTTGCCAGGAAATTTTCAATCAATCAATACTATTTATTTGCCTAACGTTGGATATAAGTTAATATCTTGTTAATAATTGTTACATATTTTGAATGATCTGTTTTCCCTCACTATCTTCCCAATCAAAGTACCTTACGTAGAATTCAATGGACTGGGATTCCTAATAAGTACTGTAATCTGGGTTATGCTATATTTAGGTAGTTTATTCTAAAAGTATCACCTATTAATGTGTAAATACATCACTGGATGGGCATTGATGGAAATTCAACCATCAATTAATTCAAATTATTTCAGAAAAATAAAGTATACTTAAAGTTCATATCTACAAACCCCATTTATTCAACAGATTAATTCAGACAGAAAATATATATTAAATTACAAATTCTACACTGGTACATCAGAATAAATTTATAAAGAACATTCTCAGGTGTCTATAGTTTAATCTTCTAAATTTATATTTTTGTATTACAAATCCAGATGTATTGCATTTACCATGATAAAAGCAAAAAATAAATCTACTTTAAATGCAATTAACTCACATTTAAGGGCGTTCAATTTAAAAATTATAGTTTTTGCTTGATTCCAATTACTTATGGAAATGGCAATTTCTTAAACCCTTAAAAATAATAAAAACAAATTCCGCATTAAAGAAACAATAAGCAATTTAATTAATTTTTTCCCCTTGCAACAGAATAGCAAGAACATTTTATGAAATGTTCTTGGCTATTCTGGACCAGATAATAATACTGTCACCTCAATGTTTTCTTCACGAAGCTGAACGTTTAACCAAGTTGGAAGCTTTACCGAAGAATGTCTGCCCATAGTCTAACATCCAGGAAACAATAGCTAACGAAGGTGATTTAAACACAGAGGAAGGCCAAATGGCAACACATTGTTCTACTGTCACATAGCATATTTACGGGTCCACTCACGAGCAAGTTCGTTGTATTTATCTCGATCTGACTTATAGATTCTAGCAATTTCTGGAACTAGAGGATCATCTGGATTGGGGTCACAAAGTAGTGAGCAGATCGAAAGTAAAACTTTAGAAATTGTTAAAGCTGGAGACCATTGGGATCTAAGTATATCAAGGCAAATACTTCCATTGCTGTTTATATTAGGGTGGTATATCCTGGTAGTGAAAGCAACTTTCGGCGGTTTGAATGGATAATCTGTTGGGAAATGAATTGTTAAAAAGAAGACCCCTCCCTGGTAGGGGCTATCTGGTGGTCCCATTATAGTAGCTTGCCAGTGAAACAAATCGTCCCCTACTGGCCCTGCTGAGCACTGTGCTGGTGGATCACGTTTTAAATCTTCTAATTCCTTTTTTATTCTCTTAAGAGCCATTTCTGTATGTTCAAGTTAATCCCAAAATTAGGCAAGTCAACTAACCTTATTACACTCCTCGAACCCTTACGTTCTACTAATAAAGGTACAATGTGTATTTCGCCTTCTTATACTGAAACGTTACCAAAATCGGTAAGCCTATTTAGTACGATACAGATAGAGTAGCCGAAAATACCTATGTATTCAATGTTCGCCTGCAGAGGGCAGAAGAATAGAGTTCAAAGAACTCAAAAATGTTACTAAAAGATTAAACATACTATGATGTTTTTGATGGTCAGTGCATTCTCAAATTCAGAAGCGTAGCATGAAAAGAATTATTTTATTTACACAACAAAACAAACACTGGAAGAAGATGAACATAAAACATACAGCCAGATTAAAATTACTGTGTTTCTGTGACGAAAACTAAAACATTTCAGACTTTGGAAGAAAGCCATCAAGGCTATTCACAAAAGTGAAAATCGTTTACTATTTTGTAAACTGAAGAACAAAGTTAGAATGCCTTTGTTATTATTTTTTTTTAAATTTGAAAAAAAAAAAAAAAAAAATAGACAAAAATTATAGTATATACTCTAATTTAATTGATTTAATAATAAATAAGTTAAGGTTATAGGATAAAAGCGTATAAATAATCAAAATTTTAGTCAACAAGTAACAAGTGCGGATGAACAATAAAATAAAATTACATTCACAAGATCGGTAGAAATATATTCTTACTTCAATAACCTGAAAGCAGAAACGTCCAGGGAAAAGCGAATTAATTTTTTGCACATCCTTCAGATGTCTAGGTGCAAGCTGGAATTCACCGTATAGTCAAAATTATTTTTGTCACACGGTGAAATACAGAGAAGAGTGGAAGCAAAATTGTTGATGGTAAATAAAGCAAATAGGGCTGATAGAATCTATTCAATTACATTAAAGGAATTAGCAGAATAGGCAAGTAAACATTTAGTCACAATAATGAGTGCATCCTTGGATTCAGGGGAGGGCCATATGGATTGGAGATGGGAAAATGTCTCCCCTATTCAAAAAGGATAGGGAGTAACTACAGACTGTCAGTTTGACTTCTGTTCTAGGGAAATTAATTGGGTAACTGATGAAAGAAGCAATGCTGGACCGTCTAGGCAGGAATGTAGTTATACTTCAGCGTTTATTTGCTAAAGGGTGATTTTTCTGATCAATTTGATTGGCTACCATGACTTAGTAATAAGGGAACCGCGTGCAAAAATAATTTTCCCATCATACACTTAGATTTCAGCAAAGCTGTGGATGCAGTTTTGCAAAGAAAGACAGCTATACAAATTGGTGCAGAGTAGCATTAGGGACAAGTAATTTTTTATTTTATTTTATTATTATTTTTTATTAATAACAAGGTACACAACAGGTAACCATTAATCTCAGTGTATATGAGAGCGGAACAATGAACAGAGTGGATAACAATAATATGAAATCCAACAGGAAAATAAACATTGATATAGATTTAAACATTAAAATCATACGTACAAAAGAAGTATGCATTAAGTTAAGTTACCAGTAAAATAAATAATGATTAATTAGTTAGAAAACAGAAAAATAATAAAACAAATAATAAACTACAATAATTAGATGTGAGCTATCGCTTTGGTAAAATTTAAGAGAGGAAGCAAACTTGCGGATGGAGTTCATCAGTGATTGAGAGTTTCCAAAAAAAAAATCAATGGGAGAGTAATTTGCTGATTCTGTTCAGTGGACTGAACTTCATAAAGTCCGTGGTAGCAGAGTCAAGGCGAAACAGCGTAAGATTCCTGACTTGTCTACAAGGAGCATTGAAGTTGAATTTGTTAGATATCAGATGCATCATAAGTTCCAGTGAGTACTTTGGCTAGAAGAGTGATGTCAGCAATAACTCTTCTAGTGCACAGAGGCCCAAGATGAAAGCAATCACATAGCGATTCATAATACACTGAGTGATAAAATAGAGGATAACGGAACATAAGGTAACGGACAAAATTTTTTGGTCTGTTTCAATTTTGTTAAAGTCTTTGTGTGAGGATTCCAGATGGGTGAACTGAATTCAAGGATTGGCAGAACAATAGTTTTATAAAGGATAACTGCATGTCTGCAGTTTTTGAACTTGTAGGCGTTCCGTTTGGCGAATCCCAGTATTTTGAATGCTTTGCTGGTGATTTTAAGGACATGGGCCGCAAATTTCCAACTGCTGGAGAAGAGAATCCCCAGGTCGTTAACTTGGTCACATCTTTCGATGATCACAGAGTTAATAGTGTACTCCGTATTTATTAGGTGTGGAGATCTGCAGGATGAGAAAGATTACTTTGCACTTAGAGGGGTTAGCAGAAAAGCCATTCAGAGATAGCCACAGAGAGTATTTATTGAGAGCGCATTGAAGCTGTTGAGAATTGAGGTGCAGATGAAAGAAGGAAGATCATTTATGAACACAATCAAAAGTAGAGGACCTAAGAGGGAACCTTGAGGTACTCCACTTAGTGGTATAAAACGGTCCGAGTTCATTTGATTGATGATAACGCTCACGGAACGATGAATAATATAGCTGCCTAGCCATGAGAGCAAAGGGTCACGGATACCATATAGTTTAAGTTTTTCCAGAAGCTGTTCGTGCAGGACTTTATCAAATGCCTTAGATAAATCTGTGTAGACTGCATCAACTTGACGGTGGTTATCAAGAACTGCAGAGGTGTATTGCCAGAAAGGAAGTAAATTTGTGACTTGCCACTGCAGAAACCTTGTTGATTCTGATCAATGAAAGAACTGAAGAATTCGAAGAGATGTTTGTGTACTGCTGTGTCGATTCTGATCAATGAAAGAACTGAAGAATTCGAAGAGATGTTTGTGTACTGCTGTGTCGATTCTGATCAATGAAAGAACTGAAGAATTCGAAGAGATGTTTGTGTACTGCTGTGTCGAAGAGGTTAGCGAGGCTGTTTTACAAGAATATGGGTCTGTAATCAGTTACACCATTTTTATCACCTTTTTTGAAAATTGGAACTCTATTTACCTGCTTAAAGTGCTTAGGATATTTCCCCAGCCTGAGAGACAAGTTGAAGATCGAAAGTACGAGGGATTTTAAGGTAGTGACAGTCATTTTCCAAAAATAAGCCAGGAATGTCATTTGGACCTCTAGTATAGTCATTTCTCATGCTTTTCAATGCTGACTTTAAATCTTCATCTGTGATAAAGAGGCTGATGAGGATATCATCTTTAACAGGTGTGGAGTTAGGAAATGAGGCAGGTCTCATTTGTTTGGATTCTGGAAAAATGTTTGCAAAACATTTTTCCATTCTTGATATGGTTGAGCAGCGAAAGGCAGAATGTGGTTATTAATAGGCAATGCTCTTTTCAAGCATTGTCCATTAATAACCACATTAATTGCCCATTAATAGTGGTTATAATCACCGACCTATCTACACTGGGTAAAGAAATCACGTATTCGAATCCAGTCAATGACGCGAGGACGTTTTATGGGATTTTCCGCTCCGTGGTTCAGTTAGTCGATCTCAGCATGTATATCAAGGTTCTCCTCAGAAACTCGGGTTTTTCATTCGGCAAAACCAGCAGATCTAGGAGAACACACGCAATTTACGATCATAATACAGATGGCCAGATAAGATACCTCTTGGTTACCCCCAATATCAATTTTTGTTGTTGTTGTTTTTTTACACTGGGTGGAAGAGGCTTTGGTTCGAACCCTGTCAACGACACAAGGAACTTTTAAGGGCTTTTTTCACTTAGTGGCTAAGTTAGTCCATCTAGGGCGAGGATAGCAAGCATTTTCTCCCGGAAATTCGTGCAATTCGTTCGGAAAAAAAAATGACAAGAGAACACAGGCAACCATTTTTCCAATCATATTAGGGCAGCCGAGGTAATTCTAGAGTGCCCTAATATTATTAATTTTTTCGCTCCTTTTGGTCTAATGCAGTGGTGCAGCCAGGATTACTTGCCATCAGGTACATTCACCAAAAAAGGCGACAATTGCCAATAACAAAAGAAGCGCCATTTGCTTTCTAAAAAAGCGCCTCAATACCAGATTTCGGCATCAGGGGGTACAATGCAGCTGCTGACCCTACCCTGGCTACGCCACTGACTAGTATTTTTAGAGTAGACCCCCCCCCAGGATTCAGTGTTGTACCCTTTATTGTTTTCACTATTTATAAATGACATTGATGAAGACATTAACTCCTCTGACCATATAGTCGTCCGGAAGTATAAACAGAAAATTTATTTATTTATTGTATCAAGTTTAATGTCAACGTTTACAGGTTGATTGACGTTTGATGGTAGAATTTTGGTATGGTGAATAATGATAGAAATTGGGGTATGATGCTGCAACAAGACATAGAAAAATTAGCCATTTAGGCTGAGAAGTAGCAATTGAGAATTAACATTGAAACATGCAAGGTACTGTAAATAGTAAGCAATAATCCCAGAATTTCTTTCCAATTGGATGGTCCTGCTCTCTAGATAGTAGAGAAAGGAAAATACCTGCGGAAACTTGTACAGCCATTATGAAGTTCTCTGAGCAGTGGAGACAAGCCACAAGGAGAGCTCATCGAATTTACTCAAAGATATACAGGAATTTTGCTAGCAGCAACAAGGAGGTGATTTTCAGTGCTACATGCAAGTCTGGAAGTCGCATTTTAGGAAGGATGCAGATCTGTTAGAGCGGCGCAGAGAACAACTACATTAGTTAAGAACACAAAAGGGTATTCTTATCATAAAATACTTCAGATCTGGAAAAAAAAAAAAGAAACAATTGGAAAGAATGCACCCTTCTTGAGACCTGAAGTGGAATATGGGGCATGTTCCAGAAGGAATATACTCTGTATTCCATTTGGTGTGGGAGAGCACAGCATATATCCACTGTAGTACCCGCGAGAGCAACCCATGCTATGAATTCTCCGCAATAGCATTCCAATCAAGGTGACGCTGCAACACTTCTTTAACAACTGATTCCATTCCCAAGGAACAGAAATCAAATTTACAAGACTTGATTGCAAAATTTACAAGTCTGCAATCAGACTTGTAAATTTTTTCACGCAAAAAGTCTTTAAAACTGCTCGCATCATTAACGGGATACGAATCCCAACAGTTTTCACCCGGTGTGGGGAGAACGGTAATTGTACTCACTTTGCTACTCGCGAAGTTAGTATTCCTATCCTTAGAAACTTTATGCTTGAATGTAGATGCAAAATATTTATTCAGTTTGTCAGCAATCTGAACAGCATTATCAACATTTATGCAATTCGTATATGATAAGCCAATGTGATTCATCCCATCTTTCTCATATTGCAATCACCGTAGCCAAGTGGTCAGGAGCGCGGGTGCATAAGTACACGTGCCTTGAGTGACAGGGTTCAAGCCCGTGACTGCTGAATACGGTGCTGTTTCTTGTATTCTGTCTATCTTGTGAACTCCTCTGACCGTTTGGTCATCCCGGAGTATAAACAGAAAATTTATTTAAATTTATTTTTGTGTACTGTGTCAGTAATCGCTCGTGCTTGCTTATCACCTTAGAGCCTTTCAGCTTCAAAGATACTAAATCTGTTTGGTCTGCAAGTGCATTTACTGACGATGTTACAAACAGTAAATTCTAAGTGGGAAGCATTCAAAGAATTAATCGTGGAAGCTACTAGACTTTATATACCGATTAAGAAATATCGTTCAAGGTTTAGGCCTAAATGGTTATCAAATGAACTAATGAGACTCGTGACAGAGAAGAAAAATGCATGGGATGCATATAAATTATCAGGTGACGCAGAAGCCTGTGGCAGATATAAGCTAGTCTGTAATCAGGTCACAAAGGAGGTTCGGCAGGCGAAGGCGGATTACGAGAAATCTTTGGCAAAAGATGCTAAGAAAAACAGCAAGGATTTCTTTACTTATATAAACTCTAAAAGGAAGGGGATGAATATGATTGGTCCACTTGACATCAATGGTTCGACTGATGATGATCCTGCTCAGATAGCAAACAAACTGAATGAGTATTTTGCATCTACATTCACACGTGAGGAATTATTACAATTTGAAAATGGAAGAAGGTTATCAAATTGTAGCAGTGTGCTTAATGATTTTGTAATAACTGAAAGCAAAGTGGAGGAGAAATTGTTGAAGTTAAACACAAGAAAGGCACCTGGGGTGGATGGGATCTATCCAGTTATTTTAAAGGAGGCGGCAAAGCAACTAAGAAAACCCTTAGCCATAATTATGAGAGCATCCTTGGACTCAGGGGAGGTTCCCACGGACTGGAGATGTGCAAATGTGTCCCCAATTCACAAAGGTGGATCGAAGGGTGACACGAGTAATTACAGACCAGTTAGTTTAACTTCTGTTCCGGGTAAAATAATGGAGTCGCTGGTTAAAGATGCATTGCAGGATCATCTAGACAAGACTGCAGCAATAATTCAAACACAGCATGGGTTTGTTAAGGGAAAGTCTTGTCTGACAAATTTGATAGAATATTATGATGTGGTCACAAAGGAACTGGATGCAAAAAATAATTTTGATATCATATACTTGGATTTCAGGAAAGCTTTTGACACTGTTGCGCATGGAAGACTACTGTACAAATTGGAGCAGAATGGTATTAAGGGTAAGTTGCTACAATGGATAAAAGGATGGTTAAGTGGGAGAAGACAGAGGGTGGTAATCAATGGGTGTTGCTCTTCGTGGACTAATGTTATTAGTGGAGTCCCACAGGGTTCGGTGTTGGGTCCACTGTTGTTTTGTATTTTTATCAATGATATTGATGAAGGTATATCAGGCTTAGTGTCGAAGTTTGCAGATAATACAAAGGTTGGCAGGGTTGTTAATGACAGTAATGGCAGTGTGCTACTGCAACAGGATCTAGAAAATTTGGGCAGATGGGCTAAGAAGTGGCAACTGAAGTTCAACCTTGACAAATGCAAGGTACTGCATATGGGTAGAAGTAACCCCAGAGAAACGTACCAACTGTGTGGTACTACACTTAAGGTGGTAGAAAATGAAAAAGACCTGGGAGTAATTGTGCAGTCAGATATGAAGTTTTCTGAGCAGTGCAGACAGGCTAGGGCGGGTCATGGGGTTTTGTCAATGATATATAGGAATTTTGCTAGCAGGGAAAAGGAGGTGATTGTCCCTCTGTATAAGGCAATGGTCAGGCCACGCCTTGAGTACTGCGTACAGGTCTGGAGGCCTCATTTTAGGAAGGATGTAGATTTGCTTGAGCGTGTACAGAGAAGAGCAACACGATTGGTGAGGGGAATGAAGGGGTTCTCTTACCAAGAGAGGCTTAAGTTCTGCAAATTGCAGTGGCTGGAGACCTCAATCAGATCACCTGCGCGGTGATCTGATTGAGGTCTATAAGGCCTTGAATGGGTTGAGCACGCTGAATTCTGATGGGATCCTTCCACTTGTTCAGATTACCAACCTACGGGGACATAAGTTCAAATTAAGAAAGGACAGATGTAGAATAGATGTGCGGAAATTTGCCTTTAGCCAGCGGGTGGTTAATTGCTGGAACAAACTTCCATCTGTCGTTGTGGAAGTTGATAGGTTAAATAAATTTAAGGAGGAACTGGACAGGCATTTGGAGGGAATGGTGTGTTTTTTTTAGGCTGATGCTGCATAAGCTCCTACACTTGCTTTCTTGCATCATGTGCCACTACTACTACTACTACTACTACAGGCAGGACTTTTTATTTTAATATTAGTCATTAATCAGATTTACAGACTTTTAGTAGGCGATGGTGAGTGGATGGATGCTTAGGTTTATGCTGGGTTGTTGTTTGTTGTTTGGTTTTTAGGAGCATTAGCAACTAAGGCCATATTGCTCTGGGAATATGCGGTGGTCATTCCCTGACCTTTCCGCATCCTCCGTATTTGGTGGTGACGGGCTCGAAGCCCGGTCTAATCAAGAAGCGTGTGCTACGCACTGCTGCTCCTTCCCACCTGGCTACGGAGGCGCCTTAGGTTTATGCACTGATACGACAGGTGCTGGCTTGGGAAGCCCGAAGGGACAAGCCTATTCACATTACGCCTTGGTCCTTGACAGTCTTAATTATGTGCACTGGTTGAATGCCCATTCTCAACCTTTTAGTTCGCATAACGACGAGTCGCTTGAGTCTTCCAAAACCCACTGTTGTGGATGTGACTCAAAGATGGAAAAGTGTGCGTGATAAACCACAAATAAAAAAGGACGGCCCTCCTTATGAAAAACATGTTTAGTGAACTTCAAAGAGAGTAGTCCCTCAGAGAACTTGATTTTGATTTAATTTGATTTTGGCTTTTATGGCGCAAGGGCAACTAAGTCCATGATGTGCCAAGTCCACTGCACCCTCAGAGAACGTGTTCAGGCATGTCCTCTGAAGAAAACATCACACAACAGGTTCTGGAATACAAAGAACGTCCATTAGTATATAAACCAAATACTGGAAACTTCACAGCCTTACGTTCAGTGATGGGGCAACAATGTATAAGCCCAATATCAAAAAAAAAAAAAAAAAAAAAAAAAATTCATATTAGGGTTATCAGAGAGCAACTCATTCATCCATGTCTATTATGTCAAAATATCGCGTGTATTCCTGGTCGGTTTGCTGGATAAAGTTTTCTGGAAGAAAATTTCTTATCCTCAACTGAGAACAACTAACTCAGCCACGGTAAAAAAATCCCATAAAAGTATCTCGCGTCATTCATGACACGTGCTACACGTCGCGAATATAGCTCAATATTATCAAAATCAGAAAAGCGAACTTAGTCTTTTTCTCGTTGTTAAGTTGATCATCTCGAATTTGAAGTTTGACAGAGGTGGTCTGATGGTGGGAAGTGGCGCTTTCAGTGTTGTTCATTGATTGTAGTGCCTGGAGCCTTCTAGTTCATGACCTACTCAGACGTTTTGGACAATTAAGTGCTAAGCACCTCAAGCGAAATGACCACAGGACATATGCAATTTTACTCTCATTATGAGAGTTGTAAAGTATCTAAGAGATAGAAATCTCAATTTATTTCATTTTATAAACTATACTAATAAATCTGAGAGTTACCTCAATATCCAAATCCAAAGGAGATCTTCTTTTCCAACTTCGGGGATAGAATGAATCAAAATCTACATTTAATTTTAAATCTCCGCGTGTAAGCAATTCATAAAAATACCTCAATGTGCTCATATATCCCGTACGTGAACCCTCCAAGCACCGGAAAACAAGTCGACATCAACCAGCCCCGACGCTAGATAACCCACGCACTCAAGAAGACTGAACACATTTTGTCAAAATTAAAATCAAAACTCCGTATAAAATCGTGTAATATCTTCTAAATCTAAACTCCTTCTGAAGAGATCAAACTTTTCGTCTTCGAGACATTTTCACAAGAAGGATGGGAAAACTGACGTTTCAAATCCCCCCCTCCCCTCCCCTTTATTTATACGTTGGTATGAGAGACTTCTATTAATCGCGCATGTGCACAAAGGCCCATGAATCCGAGATTTACATAAGTACGATGAATATTAATAGAATGTTCTCGAATTCTCATTTCAACCGTTTCAACTATAACTTGGGGAATTCCGCTGTATTGTGAGAACCTTCGTTTCCCGAAATAAAAACGAATGGCTTTCGTGTACCGAGTGAAAAGAAAGTTCCGAAGTTCCTGACCGTTGAGCTCTAACGGAAGCTTCATGTTGTTTTAGCCTATGTATTATTATTATTATTATTATTAGCTATGTGGTGCAAGGAAGCCTGAGGCTTATGCTGCACCAGCCAAAAAAAAAAAAAAAAAAAAAATTTCCCAAGTTACCCTAAGAGAGAGAGAGAGAGAGAGAGAAAAGTCGAAGGGAATCATCAAGAAAGAGAAGAATGATGATATCCAGCTCAGGACCCTGGGTGTGCCAAATCCCATACTCACCAGATGTGAGCCCCTGGGGTTAGTATAATGCATTACAATCCCCACAAGGAATGCAGTACACGATATCATTTTTCGCACCACTATTATTTAAAAACAACGAAGAATTTTAACAGAGTGACGTTTATGGGTAGGCCTAGCCACTATTTTGAATTCAGTATTCATGAAAGTGCATTTAATTTCTTATACCACTGTTCGACATAAGGAAGCGGAATAAAATATATTTTTTAGAAATTATGCTATTATGTGGTGTGTTTCTTACTTTACTCATAGCCTGTAACTTGATATTATTTATGGTGTTTAGGGGATAACCTCTATTTAAAAGACGACCTGTCAGTTCCTTTATTTCATTCCTCAATTCAACATGGGTAGTTATATACCTATTTGTATTCGTTGATAAACTGATTTTTAAAATAACCGACCGTTTATACGAAAAGGGGTGGTAGATTTCATAATGTAAAAATAGGCCTACATTCGTGGGTTTTCTATATATTTTTAATTGAAATTATCCGTTTACTCTCATTAGAGTAAAGTTCAAGGAATTTTTGTTCCATCCTCATATCCCAATGTAAATTTTAACCTATTATGTATATTATTAACTATTTGGAAAATATAAATATTGTTTTTTTATCCGGTATAATTAAGATGTCATTAAGATATCTGCGTAAAACTTTATATTTGATACAAAAGGAGTAATTCTTCAATTATATCGAGGTATATCTAAGCAACTAGACCACTTAAATTTAAGCCCATGGGGAGGCCAAATATTTGCCTGTAGACTTTATTTTGAAAAGATATAAAATTCGCCTGTATTAATAACTTTATCAGTTTAAAAACTTCATGTTTTGTTAATTTAATAGGAAGGATACTTTTTTTGACAAAATGTGTTCAGTCTTCTTGAGTGCGTGGGTTATCTAGCGTCGGGGGGTTGGTTGATGTCGACTTGTTTCCCGTTGCTTGGAGGGTTCACGTACGGGAAGTATGAGCACATTGAGGTATTTTTATAAATTGTTTATACTCGGAGATTTAAAATTAAATGTAAATTTTGATTTATTCTAATTCATTTTATCCCGGAAGTTGGAAAATAAAATCTCCTTTGGATTTGGATATTGCGGTAATTCTCACATTTATTAGTACAGACATAATATATACGGCGGTATATGGTCTTGGACGGTAATGTACCTAAAGCCCTACACCGTATGAGAAAAAAAAGAGAAGGGAAATAAAAATAAAATGAAATAAAGGGGAGGGAAAAAAAGAGAGTTTGTTGCCATGAGCCCAAGGCAATCGTAGGAGTAGGATAAAGTCCTATATAAGTTAGTCAAGGTTGTGTTGTGTCCAGCCAGTTGCACACAAATCTAATTTAGATACTTTTTTTTTTTTTACAATTGATTGTCGTTGATATTATTTCCTTTGTTGGTCACCTGCTGGGTTTTCCCTCGTGTGAAGAGGTCTTGCGCGAAGCGTGGTAATCTTGTTCAGTCTGACATATGGCTCTCTCGGTTTCTTGTTAGGTATATTATCCTAGTAATGAGGTTGCATCGTAGGTCGTCGTATAATGGACAGTCATACATCAGGCGTTGCCAGCTCTCCCACCCTCCCCACAGGAACAGGTCGGGTCCTCTTTAGTGCCCAGCAAAGAGAGTTTGGCTTTAATAGATCCGTGTCCGCTCAAGAGAAAAGCTGGATACAGACCGGGGGAGAACCAAAGGGGAGAACTCAGGTACACTCTGCAATTTCAGGGATAAATTTTCGAGTGATTTCTTATTTAGGTGAATTTGTCCACCTTTCTTGCCATACCTGCTGCAGATGGGAAACAAGGCGTTTCTTTTCTGCTCTGCGAGTGTTCGCCGGATCCACTGTGAAGCTAGGAAGGTTTGGAGCTGAAGAACTCCAATTCAAGTGGAAGGGCACCAGCCAAAGTCTGTAGTGCATGGATGCCAGCTGTGCAGCAGGCACGGGTGATGGCTAAGAGGATTGAACGCTGAATGGTTTCGAGTGTCTTCCTGTTTGTTGCAGTTGTGGCCTTTGTGAACCAGATGCCAGAAGCATAGGTAATAGCTGGAATAAATATGGCCTTGTAAAACAATGACAGAGTGCGCCGTTTCAATGCTCAATCACGTCGTGAGACTCTGTATCACATCTTATACACGTCGTTACAATCACATCTTATACACGTCGTGTATAAGATGTGATTGGAACGACAGTTTTGGATCAAGATATTTTAGCTGCGCTGTTAGTTTAACTGTTTTTCCTTCAATTTTTATTTGTGGTGGCCGTCGGCTATTTAGAGTACCCTTCAACAGGATAGAGCTTGTTTTCGTTGGGGAGATCCTGAGATAGTGCAATCCTGCCCAGTCTCGAAGACGGAGAGAGTGGCTTGACATGTTCTCAAGCTGTGCTCTAGCGTTGGCAGCGACAGTGAGTATGAGGTCATCTGTAAAAGCTTGCGAACCAACCTCACCGAGATCAATGTGGAGAAAATCATCCATGGCAATGTTCCATAAGAGCGGTCCCATGACAGAACCCTGGGGACAGCTCCTGTAAACCTGCCTTGTGAGTTTCTGGAATGGTGTGTTGATAGATACAGATCTGTTGGAGAGATAGATTTTATGATTCTATAGGGGATTTGTTGGTAAGTTTGCTTTCCAGAGACGCTCAAGGACGCTCGGCCACCAGAGCGAATCGAACGCCCCAGCGAAGTCAACGGAGATAACAAGAAAGTATATCTTATCTGTAGCTGCAGCAACCATAAAGTTTTGGGAGCACCAACTGTGGAGCACCCTGACATGAAAGCATATTGCTTCGGTGAAGAAAGGAGTAGTGATGTTGAATTCTGTTGTACAGCAGTGTTCAAGGAACTTACTCAGAACTGATACGACCGCTATCGACCTGTAGGAGTCGGGCAGTTCTGGCGGCTTCGTTGGGGATTCTTTAGGATTAACTGGATGTTAGCTATTTTTCAGTTTGAAGGCAGCAGTTGTGAAGATTTAATATGAGCTCTTGTGCGTACTCCACAGCCTTCTTTACAATTTCAGGCTCGAGCAAGTCCAACCCTGGACACTTTTTGATTCGGATCATTGCAGCAGCTGCATGCAGCTCCTCAGCAGTAAAGGGTGGCTCCATCTGATGTAACATGTTTCATTGTCTTGGCAAAATTTAAGTTGCTCCGGCCTAACTGGTGATACTTGTGGTTGGAAAGTAACATCCAAGATGTTATGAACGGACTGCTCCCAAGAGGTTGCCATTGTTCCTTGTGGGGTTTTCGTGGATGTGTTAACCTCCCCTCTTAGAAGCTTGTTTGTGGTGATTTTATACACTACTCCCCAGTGGTGGAAACAAGCAGCACCTAAGACTGTTTTTTCTGCAAGTTCTGATTTTGGCAGTGTAGGTATTTTGTGCTTGTCCCTTTAGTTGTCTGAGGGCCTCCACCTCAGCGGCAGGCGATCTTCGAGCCCGCCGGTGGACCTTTTTCCTTGTGTTGACCTCTTTACATAGTCTCTGCAATTCGGGACAACACCAGGGCAAGGCTCCCGGGATGTGGCACTTCCTTTTTATTGCGGCATTGCTTGCTTTGGTAATCACTGTAGTTACTTGTCGCTGTAGTGTGTCAGGATCATGCAGTTAGTACAGTTCTGTTAGAGCCTCTCGGTTGCATTGTTTATTGCATAGCGATGAATTTGTCTGGTTATTGGAAGTCTGGTTAGTGATTTTGTGAGCTGGTAAGTTATCACTAGATGGTCAGTAGTCAACGAATCCTGAACCCTCCAGTCAGTAAGGTTGCCTGCTATGCTTCTTGGTGGCCAAAACGATGTCAATCATGGACTCCCAGAGTGTGTTACAGAAGGTTGGTAAGTTATGCGGCTGATTGAGGATGGCTATTGGTGAATTTGAGAGAAACTCTTCAAGTCCTTGACCATTCCTGTTTCCCTGTCTATCCGGCGTCGTACTATACCATGCTGGGGACCTGCAATTCACATCAACCCCAATGATAATCTTTTCGTTTGGTAAAATGTTTAAAACGCTTGTAAGGTATTTAACTGCAAAAGTAATATCTTCTCCCAGCCTAGAACGATACCATAGAGATGATATGGGTACATACTGCCTAGGCTGTGCACAGTTCGGTTATCTTCATTACTATTATATCCGGGTTACGAACTGCAATAGCTGCTCATGGAGTGTCCTCATCTGACTGGACTGGATTATTTTATACGTCAAGGGGTATCCCCTAACCTGCTTCATATGTGTGTAAAATGATATCTGAGTTATCCTCATCTGCCTTAATGCAGATTTGATCAGCCACTGCTCTTGTCCGTTTTGCATTTGCTAGAAAATTTTAAACACTCCAGCATTATACTTTTTACTGCCTGTCCCCACAATCAATTCTCATTTGGTGGAGACTCTTGGCTTTGATGTACACTGGACACTTGCAGTCCCGGATGGAGTGGGCATGATTCATCCTGAAACTTTTGTAGTTAGCACAGACAGGCTTGGCCTCTATAACAACTTCCCAAATTTCATGTTTTCCTTATTGCTTTAATTCTATTCTTTCTAAAGTCATCGAGGTCAGTAACAGTACTCTTTATTTCTTCACTTATTGTTGAGGTATCAGCATTAGCTGGCCGGAAAACTACAGGGTTTGGCTGTATCAGTCAAACCTTGTAGTTTTCCGCGTATCCTCAGCACGTCAGCATAAGAATGGGAGCGCTGTGTCATTTTATTTTCCCGTTCTTCCCCAATGACTTCAAGCTTAGCCATGGCCTTTTTCATTTTCCACATGAGTTGACAGCAGGATCAATTCCATCTTGTTCTAGAGGAACACAATTTCACATCGTAGCGCAGTCGTAACATTGTTTGAATTAGCCATAATAGTTTTTTTTATAGTCGTGCTCCATAACAGTACTCTCAGGCAGCATAGAGTTGTCCAGGACTGGTGTGGACTCTGGTTGTTGAGAGGATTGGGTCGTGAACTCTGTTGGTTGAGAATACTGTTTTGTGAACTCCATATGGTGATTCATTTCCTGTGGGTCACAGTTGTGGTCACTTGTCTCAGCATTGGCTAGATTGTTGTTATCAGCCTCGTGTTTTTTCTCCAATATCAGGCTTTGGTGGTGATTTTTTATTTCCTTTTTACTGGCTGAGCCTTGCCTTTTTTTTTGGTAGTTGTTGGCGCATCGGCTTCTGTGGCCATAATGTACCTCCCAAGGTTTTTGCAGTACTTTGATCCAAGCCCGAGGCGGGATTCGAACCCGCGACCTATGGGTTGCCATGCAGACACTTTACCCATCCGGCTAGCCTTACCTGGAGTTCTCAGGTTCTTCGCAAGTCTTCCAAGGGCTGGAGTCAACCTTGACTATTGTAGGGGGCAGTTGTAAGCTGCTTCCTATCCGGTCCAATTTCTTATCTGACATTTCTAGCGGCATTTCGGAAAATCAATCTTCATCGGATCATCGGAAATCTAGTGCGTCGTTGAGGGCAGTAAGACGATGGGTTATATGTAGCATGTAGTGAATTCTTCATCGTGTGGCACACTGGGTGAAATTTTTATTTTTTTATTTTTTTTTTTTGGGATGGGGGGGCTGTCCCCTAACGTTAAAATCGACCAAATAATAAAATAACTCTAGAGTTAGGGAAAACGCCTTTAGCGAGTTTTATACGCCGAGGACAAGTCTAATCAGACGATTGTTATTTGCGTACAGACAACGCTATACTATAACAATGCGATCTCTGAGTCGCTAAGCCTAATGTAATTTATCCATCTAAATCTAGCAAAGTACCTGATGCTAATGTACAGTTTCTTATTGGATGGATCTCAAACGTAGTACCAACTATTTTATAACGATTAATTCCTTTTTAAAGTACGACTTTCAATTAAAGCAATTAATAGCAGCACAAGCATTAAAATGCACAACTACTTCTTCGTAACAACAACGCCCTCTGATTTCCCAAAACAGTTAAAACCACAGAGTAGTAATTATTACTCTGTGGTTAAAAAAGCCATAAAATAAATGCAATGGGCATCTGTTCTATGGTTATCATATTAGCTAGCCTTTGCGGTAGCACAATAGTTAAAATTGTGGTCCTTCCACAAAAGCAAAAGGCCTGTTTCGAATTACTCCATGACACAAGGTATTTTTATGGGCTCTTTTACAAGTTGGGTGAGTTAGTCATTGTCAGACATTTTTCTTTCAGCTCGAATAAGCAGGATTTTTGACCAGCAAACAGACCGAATAATAAATTCCAACACAGACACTATTTACTGACGCCTCATAGCCATAGTTATTTTGGCGGCTAATACACACCTTACCTAAGTATTTGTCAAGGTGTCTTGACAAAAATTCTATGCAGTGGAACCTGACAAAAATTCCAAAAGCGCAAAGGAAAGTTTTTCCGATTCACACGGCATTTTGATTCTGATACTAAATTAAAAATGCTTAGAGAGAGAGAGAGAGAGCTTATATATCCATTATTAAGATTTGCAGGAAGATAGGAGTGCCTTTCTTGTTTAATATATAAATATCCTGAGTGACTACGTTATTACGTACACATATCTAAGGTTCGGTTTGTCCTTTAGAACATACTGCATTCATTCTGCCATGGACTCATCTGTTTTTTTTTTTTTTTTTTTTTTTTGGCTGGTGCAACGTAAGCCTCTGGCTTCCTTGCACCATATGGCTAATAATAATAATAAAGTGTCAAAATCGTGCCACAGTGATGCTGGGTCCATGTTGACTCAATTGTCCCCACAGTCTTTGCAAATTGGATAATTGTGAATCTCATCTTCAAAGTCTGTATTGATATCTGGAAATAATAATACATTTCTATCGGGGATCATACAAATGCCGGGTGCATTGGATCCATCGCACCAGGGCCCTTGATATAGGGGCCCTAATCGAGGGAGCTATCAAAGTTTCAACATGAATAAAAGTGGCCCCTTAACCGCTTTTGCATCCGGACCACCAAGTTCCTTTGCATGACTGTTTTTATTAGTGCAGGAACTGGGTGCTTTGTGCACTCAATGCGAAGGCTAATTATTAGCTCGGTGCGTATGCTACAAAGATAGTCCAAGAACTATCTTTGTAGCTTATTAGCTACATAAGAACTATATTTGACCATTTTTATGGTCATGTGCAGTCACCTCTCAGATTGACACCTGTGGTTTTGTACTTATTTGTGGGTGACCAAGTAAGGCTATCTGGTGTGAAAAATCGGGATTGCCAACTGTATTCTGATCACCATAGGATAGACCAGTGTTTTTCACTTTTTTTCAGATACGGACCACTTTTATATTTAAGGTAGAGACTATTGACCACTTTGATGTTGCCAGGATTGTCCGTGAGTGGTTTGAGGAGCACGACGAAGACTTCAAGCTTCTCCCTTAGCCATCGAATTCCTCGAATCTTAACCCAATTGAAAAATCTATGGGACCACCTGGATCAACACATCAGATGGATGGATCCTCCACCAAAGGATCTACAGGAAGTCCGGAGTGCACTGCAGTCTGCATGGTCACATATACTACACATATACATAACCAATACACTTTTAAACATCTGCCATTGATAGTGTTCTCTTTCACACCCAGAATGTATACTACGCTGGGATTGGGAAACCCCAGGTCCCATTTGACACTAAACACACTCTACCGTACGCCGCCCCCACCTTCTGCCAACGGCAGTCGACCTTATGCCAACAATCGTGTCCGTTCTCAGAGGTTTCACGCATAATACGCCGCCGTCCACTCGGTGGAGCAGAAACCGTGACTCATCGGAGAAGGCCACGCGTTGTCACTTGGCCAGGTCCAGTGTCGGTATTGCTGTGCAAACTGACGGCGTTGTTTGCGATGAACGGCGTCAGCATGGGTGCTGTCACTAAGCGTCTACTCCGGAGCTCAATGTGCAACAGGAATCGCTGCACTGTCGTGTTGGAGACCTTTCTGGTGGCCCCCACGGTTCATTTGGACATCCAGTTGAGCAACAGTGGCGCGCCGATCGTATCTGACCAACTGTTTCAGCCGGCGTTCACCCCTGGGGTGTGGGCCTCCATACCCCAGGGGTGAACGCCGGAACTGTCCCATTCGTCCAGTTTTGACGCACTTTCACCACGTAAGCATTTCAGGAAGTCCGCCGTTTCCGAAATGCTGGCACTTCTGATCCGATAGCCGTTTATCATGCCTTTTTCCAGATCTGATAGATCACGTGCATCAAGCCTTATGTGCTTGCGGTTTGCAAACTTGACACGTGCGCTGTATGATTTGCTAAGCGTGCATGATGTCCGCATTGGGGGGGGGGTCATAATATTGTGACTGGACCCTGTATGTGGCATAGTGTATCTCACAATTCGGCTTATCGCATAGACATCAGAAAAGAAAATAAATGAAGTAAAAGGTTTAGGAAACTAAAGGAAAAACTTTAGTCCATCAGAAATGGAGAAAGTAAACGAAAACAGAAAATACTGTAATATATTTTTTTACAGACTAATTTTGTGAAATATATTCAAATCACTATTACGCTTGTAACGTGAATTGGCTGGGACTTGGGAGGTAGAAAACATTGAGAGAGAGAGAGAGAGAGAGAGAGAGAGAGAGAGAGAGAGAGAGAGAGAGAGCTTTAAGATTTAAAAAAAAAACATAACCTGACTCCCATTAAAGTCATTTATTTTAAACAGCTCGAATTATATTAACGTATTTTCATTTGGTATTTTTCTCTTCTAACTCAGTTAAATCCTTCTCTAACAGCATGGATAGTTTGAGAGTTGGGAAACTTAAGGAAACGGAACCGGCACAGAGTTCCTTCAATACAAAGTTGTCCCGGTCCTTGGTAGGATATAGAAACAACTGTCCGAAACAGATCAGGCAGTTGCAATGCCATTTATTTTTAACCATCCCGAACCACAGTCCCAGCTGTCTATCAGCACATCAACTGTGTTGATAGCAGAGTTAGTAGGTCTTTGGCGACCGTTCCACATAAAATTCTGGAAAGTCAGGTTTTTCATTGAATGAAACAGACAAGTCGACTGCAGGACAACGATATCTACAGACGCAATTTTACACTGATGCCTCATGGCCTTAGTTGCTGTCACACAAAATTAAACAGACAACAAGAACAACACTAATGAGTTGAGAAGTTGTGGAATGACCACAGTCCATTTTATGTTAATTGCGTAGGGTCAACAAATTGAACATTGTAGTCTTTAAATGACCTAGAAGACCAAAGACATTTTTGGTTGAATCCAGGCATTTAAAAATTTTGGCACAGACTTGAGACTAACTACAGGTAAATGTTTCCTGCTGTTATTTGTCTTGGAGAAAAAAAAAAAAAAAAAATCGCTCCCTTGATGCAACGTCCTAATGATAAATATCTTTTAGGGCAGGGTTATGAAAGTTTTCTGAGACCCATAATTCCTGGTTGGGCTCTTTGCATCACAGATTAATACTTACTAATCTGTGCTTTTCATGTTTTATGTTGTGTATTTTCTGGTAGGTGTAAATATGATGTAGAGACATATTTACGTGCATGGAGTTACATGGCTGGGGGAGACCTTTGTCCAGCAGTGGTCTGTCAGTGGTTGAAAACGAACAAGAGAAGATTAAATATGATTCCCTCGCAAGTAGAATAATCTGCTCTTCCAAGTTTGGGTTCGATTTCTGTATCGACGGAGGAATTTTATGGATTTTTTTATTTTTCCCCACATCGCCGCAAAATTAGTTGGTCAGTGTTGCATCATTTTTTTACCGGAAACTCAGGTTTTCACTTTGCAAAACTGGCAAACCGACTTTGGAATGACGCTGTTTATAAATATGATGCCGTATACTAATGTCTCAAGAAGGCTACGGCGTAGCCGAGTTGTCAGGGCGCTAGTACAGTGGTACGTGCTCTTTAAGTGGACCAGGTTTCAAGCCCGTGACCACTAAATACGATAAGCGTATGCATTGACGTTAGGTGCATTGGCGTTTTACGGGCCTGGCCAACCGGCTTGAAAAAATTCGGCTGGACATATCAACATGGAGGAACGACAAGCGTTCCATCCATGTCGCTGACCCCAAACCGGGTCTGCGCGGTTAGCACAGTCGTATCGACACCGTCCTTCCCACACCGGGTGGAAAAGCCCCGGGTTCGAATCCCGTCGATGACGACGCGAGGAACTTTAGTGGGCATTTTTCACTCATTGGCCGAGTTAGTCGGTCTCAGGCGTAGATGGCAAGGTTTTCTTTCCCAGAAACTGGGTTTTTTTCGTCCAGCAAAACAGGCAAATCGACCAGAGGACACACAATTTTCAATCATAATACATATATGGGTATATGTAAAAGATGCAGGTGGCCCCTGACCAGGATAAACAGCGCGGATAATTTTTTTTATATTGCTGTCTCAAAGCCTTAATTGTTTTCATGTAAATTTTAAACAACAACAGCTTGAATATGGTTGGGTGCAAAATATCATTTTCCAGTCTTTCAATAACTACAACTTGAATGTGGTTAGATGAAAATCATATTTCCAGTTGAGGCATAATTCAATAAATTTAAAAACCAATACAACCAACTTTGTAGCTGGCTAACTAAATCGATATATAAAACTAAAATAAAAGTTTCTTTCTTCACGACGTTATGTATGTATTATCTTAAGTTCAATCGGCAAGTGGAATGGTATTTTTTACACTGTGTAGAAAAAAATTAAATACGATATCTTAGCCAAGCTGTTTTCCAGCAGAGCAATAGTGAGTTTCTTTCGTCCCCCTCCCTGATGCATATTTCTCATTTTGGGAATAATTAAATTAGCTAAATATGTATCAGACATATATAGATTGCTAAAAGTTTTAATTTGTTTTCTCTCTTGAGAATTTTCCTCTTTAATTTTTTTTTTTTTTTTTTGTTTTGCGCATGCAGTTTTCTCTATTACCCCTTTTTATGTTGTAATAGTTCGAAGCCGTTTCTTGTTGTCCGGTGGAAGTCGCGCTGTGCCGGTGGTGTGAGTATTGAAGTATCACACACTTGTTTCTCTTTAAGTGTTAAATGGAATGAATTTATGTGCTTCAAATGAAGTTGTCAGTAATGAATTTTGTAACGCTGATAATAGCAAACTATATATGAAAATTTAGGACATGATTTGTTAAGTTAATTCTCGAGTATATGGACTGTGTAAAGGAACGTTTATTCTAGTTGGTGGAGATCGTAGGTAAGAAAAAAAAAAATAATAAAACGCGTGGAGACCTTTCCTCGAACAAATTTATTTAGTTATAATTTTTAATTAGAAAGTGAATAACGGTAAGTAATTATTTTAGTCATGAGTTTAATTTAATATATGTCTCATTTATGACTTAGGAATTGTTTCAATGCGTATATCAGCCGAATGTGTGTATTGGTGGGAGGGGGGGGGGGACTAGTGGTATTAGTATACAGCATTATGAAATTAGTGAAAGTTTTTATATCCAGCAGCTCGAAATATGTTAATTTATTTATGCCCACATACCAACGTATTTCTAATATAAGAAGTGATAAAAACAAGGAAAAGGCACCATGAAGTTATCAGCGATTGGCTGTGTGATAGCCGGGGTTTTCGAAAATATTTGAAGATTTTAAGTGATTAAATTTCTTTTTATTCTAAGACTGATATGTACACGCATATTATAATTATACATAAATGATGACATTTATAATGCATCTCAGTGGGTGGCTATGTTCTACATATAGAAATGTGAAGAGTATTTATATCATTTTATTTTAAACATTTAATTTTATTACATACTTTCGGAATAGAGGATTTCTTGCATGATTCTTATGTTTTTTTAATAGTTGTTATAGAGATGCATTCTTCCCTATTATTATTTATTATTATTTTTTTTTTTTTAAAGGTGTGACGATTTCTGGCTTCTTCCTTGAAAAATGATTTACATATTTTTGCAAATCTCTGAACACTTCCACAACCTGCAATTAGTTAAGTTCAGATGTATAGTATATTTTCAATGTACTCATATTGATATTTTTTGCCTGTATATATGTAATACAGTCAGATAAATGCAGCTTATTTGATAATTTCAAACTTGCAAATTGCAATTTTGAAACCAGCTACATTTACATTGAAGTTTGTCAATCATTCAGACATGATTTGTTGCTATGTGTAAAGCATTAGTAGAGGCATATGATGCAAGAAAGCAAGCTTATATAGCATCAGCCAAAATAAAAAAAAAAAAAAACCCTTCCCATTTCACACATCGATTCACTCCAAATGTTTGTCTAGTTCTTCCTTGAACTTATTTAAGTTGTCAACCTCCGCTATGACAGATGGAAGTTTGTTCCAACAATCAATCACCCACTGGCTAAAGACAAATTTCCACACATCTGTTCTACAACTGTCTTTCCACAATTTTAATTTGCCCCCTCAGGTGAGTAATCTGAGCAAGAGGAAAAATCCCATCAGCATTGAGCATGCTCAAACCATTCAAAGCCTTATACACGTCAATCAGATCACCTCAAAGGTGCCTAGTCTCCAGACATTGCAATTTGCAGAATTCAAGCCTTTCTTGGTAACAGCAACCCTTTGTTCTATTCACCAATCTTGTTGCCCTTCTGTACTCGTTCCAGCAGCTCTACATCCTTCCTAAAATGAGGCCTCCAGACCTGTATGCAGTACTCAAGGCATGGCCTGATCATTGCCTTATACAAGGGGATAATCACCTCTTTATTGCTGCTAGCAAAATTCCTGTATATCATTGACAAGTCTACCATGAGCTACTCTTGCAGCCCGTTTGCTCTGATCAGAAAACTTCATATCTGACTGCACAATTACCCCCAGATATTTTTCATTCTCCATTGCACTCAGTGTAGTACCACACAGTTGGTACGTTACTCTGGGGTTACTGCTACCCATATGCAGTACTTTACATTTGTCAATTTTAAACTAATTTGAATTGCATTTATTTTATTGCAACTTCTGATTTGGAAAAATGTCAAATTTGGAATTTTATGCAAATGTTAATGTGAGTGAATAGGGAAATCTGTTTCTAAAACATTGGAAATTATACTGTATGTTCACCATGTGCATATTCCCTTTTGCAAACCATGCTTATAGGTTTCAAAATGAGGAATGACTGATTGCAACCTCTGTACTTATTAAATATATCTCATATATCTATAAACTCTTACCTCTATCTGACTATGATTTATCCATTTTATCAAAAAAAAAAAACTTCAAACAAGATAATATATAAATGAAAGTGGCTTAGTGATGAAAACCATAAAAAATAACAAATACAAAGAACAGCTCTTATGTTTAACTTTTGTCACTCACACAAATTATATATATAATGTGTGTGGTTTGTAAAATAAATAGTGTCTGTGGAAATGAAAAGTACACACAGTGCCTGAACTAAGAGAAGTTTAAAGGATAGTTGAAAGTGGAAGTGAAGTAGTGGTTAAACAGGTGAAAGAATTTGAAAAACCTAATACAAAAATGAACTGGGACTGAGGAAGCAAACAAAAATTGAATAAAAATGAAAAATAACAAATAAGTAAATAACACTGTATTCAGATATGGGAGGGCAATTATAGCAAGAGATCGAATCAGGGGATGGCAAATATGCAAAATCTGAATATAGTAGATGAAAATATGATTCATCAGGGGACTACTCCTGACCACGTATCAGGTACTGCGTTTCCAAACTTGTCTGTAGTATTAGAAAAAGGGTGGAAGCAAATATTGCAGCCTTTATCGTAATACTAGTAGACAAAATAGTCCCTACGCAGTGTAAAAATAAAGTTAATAATGTGAATTAAAATAAATACAAATTTACAAAAGTATAATGTGAAATATAATACAAATGTATGTGAAGTGCAGAAGGGGTGAAAGGTAATTAAATTAACGTGGTTGAAAATTAAATTCAAATATAAAGCAGAGCAATTTGATCAAAAAAGTGTGGACAAGCAAATGGTAAAATTTTTGGGGAGGGGAAGGAGAGAAAAAGATAGTCAAAAGAAGGCGAAAATAGTGATAGGATTGAGGATAGACGGAGCGTTTGTATCACGAACGTGATATGAATGTATTTATATTTTTTATTTTTGTACATTTTTTTTTTTTTTTTTTGTTTGCTTCCTCAGTTCCAGTTCAATTTTGTACTAGGTTTTTCAAATTCTTTCACCTATTTAACCACTACTTCACTTCCACTTTCGACTACCCCTTAAACTTCTCTTTGTTCAGGCACAGTGTATACTTTCCATTTCCACAGACACTTTATTTTACAAACCACATATTATTTATATCCTTTTGCTTCTTTTACTGCTGCTCTGCACATTTTGGAGCATTAGACATCTGTTTACTGAGAATGCAGGGAGAAGCTGGGGTACTGGGAAAACCCATTTGACAGCTAAAAGTTTCCCCTGGTTCTCGTGTTGGCTTTCTTTACCTTTGCTGAAGTGGTAGAATTGTTGCACGAGTCATGAATGCATGTCAGAATAGTTAGTGAATGACCTTGACCTGTGTCTAGAAGTTCTCTTCACTATATAACATAGTGTTTAGATTAAGAACCCAAAAAACTAGATTCACTGGGCAAGTCGTGCAAAACTGGGTATTTCTTCTTGCTCCCCTATGGGGCCCCCCTCCTCTCTCTCTTACACACAAAACAAAATTCATTTTTGATGACACAGTTGTTTACCATGTGTAATCACTTTCAGACAACAAAAAAGTGTGATTAAATTGTGGGCGAAAACTGTTTTATTCAGTTGTATTTCTTTATCTTTAAGGCAGGAAAATTATTTCTATAATTTTAGTCTGTTTACATGTTTTTTGTTCTTTAAAAAACAAACTATTTGAAGCACAAATTGATTGCAATTAAAACAATTATTTTTAATTACAACAATTGTTAGTTTTAATTTCAATTAAAACTAAATGTTTTTACAACTTCTCTCTCTCACATACACACACACCTAACTGCATTTATTATCTAAACAGTGCTTTAGCTTTTAAACTTGTATTAATATACTTAACATTGGCTACATGATATTTATATATACTCATGACAAAAACATTATAATGACTCCTATCTCCATGGGTGGACACATTCCACATCACCTAGGAATGACATTATTGATTGCTGAAGCATATATAGTGATGATGCAGTAGCGACTGACAGTATGAACCCTGTGTAATAGGGAAAGACCCGATGGAGTTTGAATGGGGAATGATTTGTGCTGCTAAGTAGGCAGGGGCCAGCATCTCAGCAGATGTAGGTATAATTAAAGACATGACTACAGTGGTCTCAGACAGTTTAAATTATGTGCAGTGGGACCAACTGATGATGTTACCAACAGCAAATTCTAAGTGGGAAATATTTGAAGAAGTAATCTACCAACAAAGAAATCAAAAAGTCTACCAACAATACTGTTCAAGGCTTAGACATAAATGGATGTCAGATGAACTATTCAGACCCGTGGCAGAGATGAAAAATGCACAGGATGCATATAAATTATCAGGTGATACAGAAGCCTATGGTAGATATTAGTGTGTATTCAATTCACAAAGGAGGTTAGGCAAGCTAAGACAGATTATGATAAGTCTCTGGCAAAGAAAAACATCAAAGACTTCTATGCTTATATTAACAGTAGAAGGAAGGGATTGAATTGCATTGGGCCACTTGATCTCTTTTGGGTTAACTGTTGATGACCCTGCTCAGGTTGCGGATAAATTTAATAGATATTTTGCACCTACATTCACACATGAGGAACATTTGCACATCTCCAGTCCGTGGGAACCTCCCCTGAGTCTAAGGATGCTCTCATAATTATGGCTAAGGGTTTGCTTAGTTGCTTTGCCGCCTCCTTTAATATAACTGGATAGATCCCATCCACCCCAGGTGCTTTTCTTATGTTTAACTTCAACAATTTCTCCTCCACTTTGCTTTCAGTTATTCCAAAATCATTAAGTATCCTGCTACAATTTGATAATCTTCTGCCATTTTCAAACCTTAATAATTCCTCATGTGTGAATGTAAATGCAAAATACTCATTCAGTTTGTTTGCTATCTGAGCAGGATCATCAACAGTCGAACCATCGATGTCAAGTGGACCAATCAGATTCATCCCCTTACTTTTAGAGTTTATATAAGTAAAGAAATCCTTGCTGTTTTTCTTAGCATCTTTTGCCAAGGATTTCTCATAATCTGCCTTCGCCTGCCTAACCTCCTTTGTCACCTGATTACAGACTAGCTTATATCTGCCATAGGCTTCTGAGTCGCTTGAAAATTTATATCCATCCCATGCATTTTTCTTCTCTATTAAGAGTCTCATTAATTCGTTAGATAACCATTTAGGCCTAAACCTTGAACAATATTTCTTAATAGGTATGAAACTTTTAGTAGCTTCCACGATTAATTCCTTGAATGCTTCCCACTTAGAATTTACTGTTGGTAACATCGTCAGTTGATCCCACTGTACAGAATTTCAAAACTGCCTGAGACCACTGGGTGGAAGAAATCTATCCAGTTATATTAAGGAAGGCAGCAAAGGAGGTAAGCAAACCCTTAGCCATAATTATGAGAGCATCCTTAGATTCAAGGGAGGTCCCTGTGGACTGGAGATGTCTGATTGTATCCCCAATTTATAAAAGGAGATCAAAAGGTGACACAAATAATTACAGACCTGTTAGCTTAACATCTGTCCCAGTGATAATAATGGAATTACTGGTTAAAGAAGTAATGCTGGACCATCTGGACAGGCATGCAGTAATACTGCAATTACAGCATGGAATTGTTAAGGGGCAGTCTTGTCTGGCCAATCTGATCGGTTACTATAATTCAGTGACCAAGGAACTGGATGCAAAAAATAATTTTGACATCATATACTTAGAGATCAGGAAGGCTTTCTTTTGATACTGTTGCATATAAAAGACTACTGTACAAACTCTAGCAATGTGGCATTAAGGGCAAGTTACTGCTATGAATAAAGGGATGGTTAAGTGGAAGAAGACAGTAGTCATTAATGGCACAGCTCTTTGTGTACTAATGTTATTAGTGGAGTTCACAGGGTTCAGTGCCAGACCCATTGTTGTTTACAATATTTATCAATGGTATTGATATATCAGGCTTAATGTCTAAGTTTGCAGGTGATACAAAGGTTGGCTAACAACAGTCATCAGGCTGAGTTACTGCAACAAGATCTAGGAAAATTGGGGTGATGGGCTGAGAAATGGCAGTTGAAGTTTAATGTTGACAAATGTAAGGTACTTACATGTGGGTGGCAGTAACCTCAGAGTAACTTATCAACTGTGTGGTACTACATTCAAGGTAGCGGAGAATCAAAAAGACCTGGGGGTAATTGTGCAATCAGATATGAAATCCCCTGAGCACTGCAGGCATCCTGCTGGAACAGTTGACAAGGTTTAGTTAATGATATACAGAAACTTTGCTAGCAGGGATAAGGAGGTGATTATCCTTTTTGTATAAGGCCAAGGTTAGGCTTCATCTTGAGTACTGTATACAGGTCTGGAGGCCTCACTTTAGGAATGAAGTAGATTTGCTGGAACAGAAACCAGATTGGTGAAGGGAACAAAAGGGTGCACTTACCTAGAAAGGCTTCAGTTCTGCAAATTGCAGCATCTCAAGACTTAGGCACCTGCGGGGCGATCTGATTGTGGTGTTTAAAGTCTCGAATGGATTGAGTGAGCTGAATGTTAATGGTTTCTTCCATTTGCTGAGACTACACACATGAGGGGGCATAAATTCAATATGATGAAGGATGATTGTAGGATAGATATGCCTTCAGCCAGCAGGAGTGGGTGGTTTATTGTTGGAACAGGCTTCCATCTATTGTTGTGGAAGTGGATAGGTTGAATAAATTCAAGGAAGAACTACACAAATTCTTGGAATGTACGGATGGGTGAACTGTGTAGGTTTTTTTTATTTTTTGGCTGATGCTGCACTTGTTGGTTTCTTGCATCATTTTTCACTATTACTATTATTGGCTGTACAGGGGTTGCTGTAGTGAAGACATGGCAAGAATGGTCCAAAGAGGAACACACAACCACCCGATGTACTAGGATGGGGAGACCACCATTGGTTGACAGTTGAGGTGAACAGCAGTTGGCATATGCTGGCTGGGACAACAGATGGCTCGTGGTTCCTCAATTAATGGCAGAATGCAACCAAGGCACTCAGACATGTTTCTGAGCACATCATCTAGTGGATGCTCTTGCATATGGCCTACCAAGTAGGCAGCCTATTCATATGCCCATATTGACCAATCATCGTTGACATTTCTGTCCCTGCAGTGGCACGGCACACCATTCCTGGACATTGGATGATTGTAAAAGTCTTGTGGTTTAATTGATCAAGATTCCAGCATCTATTTACTGATAGATGGATGCGTATTTTTTACTGTGAACAGATGAATAGCTGGAACCAGACTGTACGATTGGATGAAAATAGGTTTCTGGCAGTGGTATCATGGTTTGGGAGACATTTTCATGGACATCACAGTTCTCTCTTCCCTACTGAGCACACCTTCACTGTCAGATCCTACTTTTGCATTGTTTCGCACCAAGTTTTGCCCTGCATGGTGATCAGTGCATCCAAATATCACTGGGCTCTGGTTATTTCGAAGTGCAAAAAAGGCTGTGCTTGAAAGGGGCTAGTTTCGAACCCTATTGTATGTCATTTTAGCTCCCCCAGCCCTAGAGGCATATGTAATGATTGTTTGAAATATGTTGTCATATAGAAGATGGAGTGCTCCTCCTTTTATTTCCCAGTCAGTACAAATAACTCTCCAGAGTTGGCATATGGCATCTTTATCTTCTCTTGATGTTTTATGTGAGCAATAAAGCTCAGCTACTCTTCAATGACCGCTCCACCTCTCCTGTCTTTTCTGTCCTTTCTGTATACATTGTACTCCCCATATTCAAATTCAGCATCACTTATGTCTGAGTGACACCAAGCATCTGCTATTCCTACAATGCCTGCATTTGATGATGTAATCTGTACTTCAAATTTATTTACATTGCTCCTAACATAGTGTACATGCAAGTATACAGCATATGTTCTTACTCTTAGTTACCCTAACACAGCCCATATATTCATTTGTCCCATGATGACCCGCAGTAGAGCCTGAAATCCCAGACACCTTGCTTTTCCAAGTTGCTGCTTATACCAGTAGTAGCATTGCAAGAATCCCTTTAACCTCTGCCTGTGGCTCTAGTTAAATTATTAGTCTGTATCCCCCAAAGATAAGTTTTCTGACCCACTTATCACTGCCTCAATAGCATCAGCAAATATTCTTGCACCCTTCTATTTAAGTGTATTCCATCTCTGTAAAAACACTCTCCTGTTAACAAGCACAGACCGCACTGTGAAAAATGAGCCTTGCACAATCTCTCCATGGCTAAATTGATTGAGAAGGCTCTCCACATATATTCCTTCCTATCATGTCTGGGCAGAATTGCAGACACGTTTTAAAATTCAATCCTAACTTGCGACTTTTTGCTAATATTGCCCTGTACTTGTTAAGTAAGTCCTCGGATGTCCTCTTAATATCATTAGTGCCAATGTGTACAAGAATATAACATTTTGTGCCCTTAAAAGATATCTGCTCTACAATGTTATCTACTTTTGCCCGCTAGCAGACATACCTTGATCCTATTCCATCTATCCTTCTTGCACAATGTATTTCCTGTTTCCCTGACAATAGTCACCAACAATAACTAGCTCCTATTGGACTAGTGCATTCTGCCTTGAAGATTGCTGCTGCTGTGTTGTCTGACGCACAAGAGTGAGCTCTGGCATTGTTGGGCAGCTGAGAGTTTGATGGGCTCCCATTTTAATTCCTTCAATGGCATCTACCCTACTCTTCAAACCCTTGTAGATGCCCATCAAAATGCTGAGTTAGTGCCTAATTTCTTCACACTGTTGCACCTAGCTCATGCAAAGACATCCTCCTTGGTTGGATCATGTCCTGTTCCAGTAAGGTCTGGAAACATTTCACAAGTTTTGCATTTTTTAGACTGTGATGCATTGGAGAATTGTCCTCTTCAGTTTTCCCAAGCCACAGCACTCCTGCTACTTTGTGCCTCTTCTACAATAGCAATGCCCTCCAGAACACTGCTAGGGCTTCATAATCCTGGTAATTGGCAACTACATCACTCCCAAGTAAGCTACTGGGTCAACCCCCCAGTCTTGTCAACAGTGGGAGTGCTGTGCTCTAAGGGGAGGTCTTTCTGACTGAGCCTGATACCACAAAATTATGACTACTTGTTTTTGCTTTGTTTCTAGCAAGCACTTGGAATGGAACTGGCCTTCTATGGTTCCTGGCCCTTGCAAATTTCTTTGCCATAACTGGTCCATCAAATGTTCTTTTGTAACTTGTTATCCATATCAAAGATTGCAAGCTTTGAGGTTTGGGGGTCTATTGACCTCCACGTGTAGCTCAGCTACCTTAGGACATGCAGAAATCTTCTTTATGTCCTTGTCTATGCGAGCTTCCACCACCACCATTTTCTCTTGTGGGTCTGACAGAAAGTATCTTGACATCACTTAGCACCAGACAAATGGACTTAAGCAACTCAGTTCATATTTCATCATTTGTACAGTGCCTGTCCGAACTTGTCTTCATTATCAATGTCTTTGGCTTCTCAAATGGCTCTTGGCAGACAACATCAGCAAAAGTCCTAGGACTCGCTTGGATTGGTTCTTGGGCTTGGCTCGTGTAGCTAACCTGTTCACCAACTCAGTTTGCATTATAACCATCTCCAAATCATCCCAGAGTGTCAAAATATCCACAATAAATCCATTTGAGAGATCAAGTCCATCATTGAATAATATCTTTTGAAGCTTGCCTTAGTTAGCTTGGTGAAGCCTCCAGTCTTCTGTCCTGACTCCATTGCTGTACCAGAGTCTACTGTCACACCACCCATCTCAGGAGGAATATTCACATGACTCTTTGGAAGCTACAGACAGTTATCATTTTGTATGACATTCCTCATGTTCCTACTTCAAGTGGGCCCAGGATCCTCTATGCTGACAATTTCTATAATTGAAAACTTTACAGCTTTCTTATTAACTCTGCCTTTCTTGAGCTTCTTATCCTGCTAAGGCTACTTTTCTTTGGCTTCTTCCTCTTGGCAGCCTTTTCTTCGGCTACCTGTTCTTCATTGGATGCCTTTTCTTTAGCTACCTTTCTCTTTCTTTCAGCAGAGTCCTTAAGCTTTTGCAGGAGAGATTTCCCTGTTCTAATTCTCATTTGCTCTGGAAGAGAATAAGTGCTCAGATTGTTCTGGACTTGATTCATAATGAATTTCTAGACTCCGCTCTTCTTGCCGCCTTAATAGAGGTTCTTGCCTCTTAGATGCCATAACAACTAAATAACTACTAATAAACTAACAATACAGGTTAATAAGTTACAGAAGATGAAACTAGTTAACTTAAACTTATTAGAACAAACATACAAAAGGAACTGGAACAAATACTCAGAATTTTGAAACAAGAAGCCTAATAAATCTTTCTGCCAGCCTAGGAGGAACCCCAGCTGCCCAGCCTAGACTTCATTGAGGTGGAGCTTCTTTACTGGCTGTGACCTATGGAGGGAAAAAAGCGAGAAAATCAAAGATAAGGCACAAACCTATGACATAGATCAGAATACTGGTGAAAACCAACATTGATGGCACCTGGACTTTGCTGAACGTATTGTCATTTAAGTTGACCAGTAAGTTATATACCACTCATGCTTTTGCACATGTTTGTCTAGAGCTCATCTGCTTATGTGTTCTTAACCAGTGATATGTCATTTGGTTATTTAACAACAATAAACGGATCATCACTTTTTGGTGAACTTAAATAAACAGAGATTTTACTAGTGAGGAAATTTTGGACTCTTCCTGGGGACATCACACTCCACACCACAAGTTACTGTCCCCACCACGAGCAGGTAGGTCACTACTGTCTTTACTCACACAAGTCATGACTCACACAATACCTACCTCCATTTCCAACTCCCTGACCTTGGAATATGTGGAAATCTTCCTTATATCCTCGTCTAATGGAGCTTCTAAAATCACTCTTATTACTTATAGACCTTTCTGAAAATAACTTAACATCAGGCAGAACCAAACAGACCAACCTCAGCAACTCTGATCTCATCTGGTCCCTTGTTCAATATCTGTCTGAGCTAGGTCTTGTTAATTAATGTCTTTGACTTTTTTGGTTGTATAAATGTTTTGTTTGACAGTATTGGTGAAGATCATGGGTAGTGTTTTCTCCAGGACCTATTGAATGGGCGCACTGCCCAGTGAATTTAACTGATCCCCCCCCCCAGCTAAAATTTAAACAATTCTCGTGGTACCATATGGTACTGCTTACTGATCTCAACCAATATTAATTCGAACATACTATGTGATCAAGGTCAATGTGACAGGAGCATATAATGTTAAATTATGCAATTAATTTTTGCTCTGGATCGCTTAAGTTACATTTATAAATAACAGAAAATTTTATAATATTCCTAAGTATTACACTTCCCCACCTGGCTACTTCATAATGCCATCTGGCTGGCAAAATTTTTTGGGGAGAACACAGATGGGTCTTGCCTTAACTGGTTCTTGTGCTTGAGTCATTGTGTAGTTAGCCTGTTGTTCAACTAGGTCTCTGCAGTGACTGTTTCCAGCTCATCCCAGAGTGTTATGTCTACTATAGGACCATTAGTGGACTCTATGGTCCCCTATAGGACAATCCAGTTCATCACTAAACAGTATTTTACATAGCATCACCTCTGTCAGCTTGGTTAAAGCTCCAGTCTTTTGTCCTGAATTAACTACACCAGAGTCCAGATTATTATCACCAGCCTCAGAAAGAGTTTTGTTATCAGAGGCCACTATCACATGGCATCTCCGTAGCCAGGTGGGAAGGAGCAGCAGTGCGTAGCATACGCTTCTTGATTAAACCGGGGTTCGAGCCCGTCACCACCAAATACGGAGGATGCGAAAAGGTCAGGGAATGACCACCGCATATCCCAGAGCAATATGGCCTTAGTTGCTAATGCTCCAAATAACTAACTAACCACTATCACAGTCTCCTTTTGTAGAGTACTCCTTGTAACCATTCTCCTTGAGCTGTGGCCAAGGTCCTCCAATCTGGCAATATCTGGTCAGAAACTCTCCAGCTTTCTTTTTACCTTTCTTGGACTTTTTACCCCTCTTTTATTGAGGTTCTTTCTCTTCATCAGCCTTTTCTTCTGCTTCTTCTTTGAGACTTCTCAGAAAAGAACGTCCCATCATTTCTCTCATCTTCCAGAATAGAGTAGGACTGCTTGGAAAGCTCTGGACTTTCAAGATACTTGTCAAGAGTCCACCCTTCATGTGGTGTCAAAGGGGAGGTACTTGTCTCCTGATTGCCCTAATACTTAATAACTAATAAAAAAACAACTAACAATACTATTAATAGATTAAGCAGATGTTACTGTGGCTAAATTAAATTTAATAGTACAATCATGCAAGAAGACCAAAATGATGCATGGAATTTTGAACAAGCCCCAGTTGCCCGGCCCAGACTATGGGGTGGTGGGGCCTCTTCACCAGGTTTTAACTTGCAAGAAAATCATTTAAGACAGAGATCACAGAAAACTCACAAAAACCCAAGACAAGTCAAAACTTGATGGCACTTTGGCCCTGGTTGAAAGTCTTGTCATTTGAGTAAGCTATCATAGTTTCCACCTGGGTTCTTACCCATATGCGACTCATTCTCATATGTATGTTGTCTCATAACTCTCAACTGGTTGGGTAGTAATAATAACAACAAAACAGAAACCCCATTAAGGTTAACTCAAAAGAACAGAAAACAAAAAGATTACGTAATCAACCATTTGGCTTTGTGGTGGGGATGGGCCTTCACACCTTCACTGTGTTCAAGAAAACTTGCTTAACAAAGTGGCATAACATAGAATTCTCTATATACAAGCAAATCTTTCAAAGGGTCCTCAGTCAGAGTGGGCATTTCTCACTCCAGGTGAACATGTGAAGTCCAAATACAGTGTACTTTGCAACGTGTGGAGACCAATCTCTGACTCTGCACAAGGGCACACATCTGAGTCAACCACACCCAGCTGAAACAGCCTGGACATCAAGCCATGTCCAGTCAGGACACAACAGGCTGACAGCCCAAACTGCAGCCATGGCCTCAGCCTGTAGTCAGCAGTTCGAGCAGAGGGTAAGGAAGTATAAAGATGACTTCCTTTTTTAGAATTTGTCTTTACCCTTGCTAAATGGTGTCCAGTTCACCGTGGATATGCCTCTATTCAGATAACAAAATCAGGCCATCAGCCACCCACCCAACTGGGTATGACTGGATGTCCAAAATATTTCTAGCGACCCTTCAGTAAGCAAGACCCTGGTTGGCAGGAATTTTCCCCACCAACACACACAGCTTCTGTGACGACCATTTTACAAGCCCCAGTAATTTTGAGAAGAGCAAACACACTCACTCACTCTGTGTGTGTACGCGCACCAGTTGGAGGAATTCCCCAGCTTCCTTGCCCAGACCACAGGAGATGAAGCCTCTTCACCAGAGAAAATCAATTAGGATGCAATCTAACACAGAAAGCACAAAAAAACTTGCAAAAATCCAACACTAGTCAAACCTTTGGGCCCTGACTGAAAGTATTGGAGGACAATTTACAAAATATTGGAGTGTGTTCCACAGTAACTAGTAGCTGTCATATAATATAATGCGGCCATTATATGGTATAGCAGTATGTATATCCCATGAATGCATTCATGAATAAAGATTTCTCATTGAAATTGTCCTCTGATATATATAAGAACTGTGACAAATTATTTTCATAATGACAGTGTTTTAAAACTACTTTAAATAAAAACTTGAATAATACAAGAGATTCTGATTTATTTCCCGCTATGGTTGCGAACTTTCTCACATTTGCCAGAACATCCCATAATTGGAAGCCTTTTTCTCTTGCTATATGTATTAGGGAAGAATGATTTTCTCTGTTTCTGCATTGACTACATAAGATGACATTCATTTCAACTGTCATCTGTATTCTTATCTTATGTGATGTTTAATGCATTGCAGCTCAATATTGAAATTTGAAATCTTTATTGTGTAGCCAGTCCTTAAATCTGATGTTTACAAATTTATTTTTGGATTTGCATAAGCCAATATACTGTATAAAACTGCATAGTTTTTGGGCTGGGCCAGTAGATAAGATGGAGAGGTGATTGCTGAGAACAGGGGTGGTCCCAGGATTTTCTAAAAGAGGGAGGCTCAAGTAGTTGAAGGGGGCTGAAGTAGTAGTGCTCAGGGGAATCATGAAACTTTAACCATCCACATAAAGCTTTAATTTAATCCACATTATTGATCATGAATTGGGGCTATGGCCCCTGCTGAGCACTGCTCCTGCCTCAGGATGTCACAGAAGGCACTTAGCATTTAATATTTGCTAGAATGGGTGCAGAAAAGAGCAGTGAGATTGGTGAGGGGAACAAAAGGATGCTCTTACTGAGAAAGGCATCAGTTCCACTAATTTATGTCTGGAGACTAGGCACATGTGAGGAGATCTGATTGAGGTTTTTAGGGCTTTGAATTGATTCAGCTCAATGCTGATCACATCCTTTTTCTTGCTGAGACTGCACACATGATGAGAACAAATTGGATTGTTGTAGGATAATGTGCAGAAATTGGTCTTCAGCCAGTGTATAGCTGATTGTTGGAACAAACTTCCATCTGGTGTTGTGAAAGTCTTGAATAAATTCAAAGAAGTAGACAAGCTGTTAGGGGGTTAGACAAGTGATATGGGAAGTTTTTTTTTTTTTTTGCTGATTCTGTATAAGCTTGCTTTCTTGCATCATTTACCCCTACTAATATAAGGGATAATGTAGACAAATTATTGGAAGGAATGGGCAAACAAATTTTTTTATTTTTGGTTTGTGCAATATAAGCTTTGTTTCCTTGAGTAGCGTTGCCAATACTAATACCATATTCATATCTCACTTCAGTTAACAAATTATCTAAGCTTGACCTTGTACATATCATTTGGAGTAATGTGCCATGGACATTGGTCTGTCCATTGCTGGTATATCAGACGTAATAAAACAGGTAGTGAAGTTCTAAATTTCTCTGGCTCCAACCATACAGGCTTTAAGTATAAATTATTCTATAAAACATTTAGGGTGTAAACCTCAAGCTATGGAAAAGTCTCTAGACTCTGTATAAGTATAGTGCAAAAGCATCAATAATACATATTATTGAACTCGTGAAGGTATTCACAATATGAGATATAACTTAAAACAATGCTGCTTTGCTAATATTCTGTTCATTCAGATTTGGCTATGTATTATTGATGCTTTGCACTATACTTATACATAGTATAAATTATTCATATTAGCAATGCTTGGAGTTGACTTGGCAATGCCAAGCTTAGAGTTGTCTTTTGACTGCTGTTCACTGGAGGAGCCATAGCATCCTCAAAGGTGGAGGTTCAGTATTAAGACATGTACAAATTCAGGTTACTGTATCTCAGTGCTTGCATTTAAATATAACCATGCTACCTTTTTAAATACAACCACCGAAATATATTCCCTGCAAACCTTTTTATATATATAAAAAATCTTTGTCTGGAATGGAATGGCAATTTATCCCCATGTTTGTGGTGGTGGGTATAAAACAAACATTTCGAGAAATTTTTAAAGAAAAAGTTTGTAGCTTGAGTATAATTGAAGATTTAAAAAACTGTATACTTAATCTTTTACTGTCAGATGACTAGTCTCATAGATGCAACTCCATTTTTATTTTTTAATTTTATGCAGGGCATTTCAAAATTACACTGAGCAAATGTAGGAGCATATTTTACAGCTAAAAAAAAGCCCTATAAATATATATCTCAAGTTTTTTGTTCCCAGAAACAATCAAACTTTTAAACATAATCATAAATTTAAAATAAACTGAAATAAACATTAGCATTAGTAGAACCATATGATGCAAGCTTATGCAACACAGCCAAAAAAAAAAAAAAAACCCTTCCATTTCACCCCTCCATTCGTTCCAAATGCCTTTCCAGCTCAGCCTTAAATTTATTTAGGCTATCAACTTCTACAACAAAAGATGGAAGTCTATTCCACCAATCAACTACCCACTGGCTAAAGGCAAATTTCTGCACATCTATTCTACAACTGTCTTTCTTTTCTTAATTTGAATCTATGCCCCCTCAGGTTCTTAATCTGAGCAAGAGGAAGAATCCCATCAGCATTCAGCTTGCTCAACCCATTCAAGGCCTTATACACCTCAATCAGATCACCTCGCAGGTGCCTACTCTCCAGGCCCTGCTTAAGATGCAATAGCATCTAAAGCATCTGTTCAAAGTAAGCTTCATTTTGTTTAACACTACATTCAACATGATGAATTCATGATTCCCTAGTATATCTTATTGTTTCAGAACTATTCTTAATGGTTACAGCAACTTTCAAAATGTAATTTTTTTTTTTTTTATTTCATTTGTCTTGTATGGTAATATGCATAGCATAAACTGTGTATTTCATGTGACCCCACGGAGAGCAGTATAAGGGTGTGAGGTTGGGTGATTGTCATGTCCGTTGAACAGGGCTGTTCCAACTAATCCATTGGTTATTGCATTCCATGTTTTAAAAAGTCAGAAACATTGCTGGAACATTGGGCTGTTACACTGCCATGCATAAACTACATCTTCCAATAGTTCCTACAAATTGTTCCTCAGGAAATGTAGATATGTCATTCCTGAAAGCCTTGCTGGTTAAAAAAAAAAAAAAAAAAAAAAGTATTGCCAAGAATGCCACACCAAACATTAAGGAAAAGGGGTGTTGATAATGAGTACTGACAATTGCATACAAGTCTTTCGTACAGGTATGAGTATTTCAAGAGTCAAGAATTGCATTTCTTGAAAAACATAGGCTGAGAAATCAAGGATCACACGTTTGTTGCAAAATGAGCCATTTTCTGCATCTGTTCATATCATGTGACAAAGGTTCTTGTAGAAATATACTGAAATGGATACAATTACTATTTGTGCATTGTACCCTGTACACTTGCAGATGAAACATTTATGCAACCTGACATTCGTTGATACTTGTGACAAAGGATCATTGTACAGCATGAAGTTTTTGCATTTGAAGTTTGTCAAATCTCCCATTTGTGCACATTATTTCTACCAGCATATACTTGTAATGGTTCATTGTACTTGTTTCCCAAACTGGGGTCTGCAATCCATAGACCCCCCCAGAACCTCTGGGGGTCCACAAAACTCTCTGGAACTGGTCAAATTATTCATTCTGTGTATAGCAACTTGATGATTTATAAATAAAATTATTATTATATAGTTATGTAAAAATAAGAATAGTTGAGTTGTCTTAAAGATAAAATCTTTTCTTTTCAGAAAACCCAGTGTACACACACACACACACACACACACACACACACACACACACACACACACACACAGAGAGAGAGAGAGATGGGTCTGCAAACTTTATTTTTGAAGGGATCCGTAAACTTGAGTTTTAAAAGGGTCCATAGGTCTCGGTAGTTTGGGAACCACTGCTCTAAGTCATCTCTCCAGAACAAAAACAAGAATGTTGGCAACACTTGCAGATAAACCAAAATTTTTCATTATATCTACAAGTGGCAGCTAGGGAATACTTACGAACCTCCCCATAAATTAAAATTATGTCAGTTAATTCAGCAGAAGCAAACAGATCCGATCAGATTGCATGATTATGACAATAAAATTTTTGCCACTGTTTGTTTTTGTTTCTAGTTGAATTATTGAAGGGAATTTTGCTTCATACACATGAATTTTCTTACTATGGAAATATGTTATAAGTGGCACACTGTTCTCATTGAGAAGTGAACCACTTGTGACTGGTTTAACGTGCAAATTCCCCTTTGTTCTAACTGTCCAGCAGTCCTCCATGTTGTAGCAACTATGCTCTGAATTAATTAGCTCAGTTATTATTGTTTCCCCCATATCAGTTGTAAAAATAACATTACACCATTTATTATGGCACCCAATTTTTCCCCTTCGTGCCAAAATGTTGAACTGGTATATTTAATCAAACTCTCAACCACTCGCCCCTCTTGTTACTGCCAAGTACAAAAAAGAGAAGAAAAAAAAGACAATGCTCCCTCTACCACCAGCTCAAAATGTATGCAGTTTCTGGTTTTGTTCATTGACTTTCTTTGCAGAATTCCTTAGTGTATATGTATGGCCTGTGATTTTGAATGACTTTTTAAGAGCAAATGCAGACTTATCTGCAAGCTCTTGCTTGAAGGTAGACATCTCCATACATGCATGCTGTATGAACAAATCTCCTTTAAAGTCTTTTATAACAGTATAACCTAAAAAAAAAAATGTGCACGAATGAATAATCTTTGAATTTTTTCTCCTCCACTTTAATCAAATAAGAGATCAAGCCCAAATAAATGCCTCAATTTTTTTACAAAACTTTATATTTCATTCAACATTGTTATTTGTAACATCCACAGAAGATAATCTGATCTCTGCGATTGCCCTTGATTATCAGTCTGCTGCAGACATTTCACTTGTCATTGTCACTTGGCATAGTAGTAGTGGCATGTGATGCAAGAAAGCAAGTGTATGAGCTTATGCAGCATCGGCCAAAAAAAAAAAAAAAAAATCGCACCATTCCCTCCAAATCCTCTCCAGTTCCTCCTTAAATTTATTTAACTTATCAACTTCTAGAACGACAGATGGAAGTTTGTTCCAGCAATTAGCATTAGTAGAGGCATATGATGCAAGAAAGCAAGCTTATTCAGCATCAGCCAAAAAAAAAAAAAAAAACCCACTCCCATTTCACCCCTCCGTTCGTTCGAAATACCTGTCCAGTTGAGCCTTAAATTTGTTTGGGCTATCAACTTCAACAACAAGTGATGGAAGTCGGTTCCACCAACCAACCACCCGCTGGCCAAAGGCAAATTTCCGCACATCTATCCGACATCCGTCCTTCCTCAATTTGAATTTATGCCCTCTGAGGTGATTATTCTGAGCAAGATGAAGAATCCCATTGGCATTGAGCATGCTCAAACCATTCAAAGCCTTATACACCTCTATCAGATCACCTCGCCGGTGCCTAGTCTCCAGACTCTGTAATTTGCAAAACTTAAGCCTTTCTTCGTAAGAGCAACCCTTTGTTCCATTCACTAATCTTGTTGCCCTTCTCTGTTAACCACCCACTGGCTAAAGGCAAATTTCTGCACATCTATTCTACATCTGTCTTTTCTTAATTTGAATTTATGCCCCCTTAGGTTCGTAGCGCCTCCGTAGCCGAGTGGTCAGGAGCGGGAGTGCAGTGGCACACGCTCTATGAGTAGACCGGGGTTCAAGCCCCTGACTGCTGAATACGGTCGATCTGCCAACCCGCACCGGACCAGCGTGGCAGATTATAGTCCATTTTCCCTCAGCATGAATTGTTGAGGAGGCTTCCATCCTGCAGTGGGTTGATAATGGCTGCAATTTTTTTTTTTTTTTTTTAGGTTCGTAATCTGAACAAGTGGAAGGATCCCATCAGAATTCAGCGTGCTCAACCCATTCAAATTTTGGTGATTAACTGTGCTATGATCAACAGCATCATCTCATTTAACCTTCTTTAGTCACTATGGATGTGTTTCCAATAGTCATCTTGCAAACAAAGAATTGTATGCGAGGAGGACTCAATTCTTGAATTGTTCTGAGTCAGAACAGTTTCATAGGTATGAATGTACAAAGTTGGAATGGCCAAAACAGAGTTTTGATTTGAATCCTATGGAATACCTGTGAGATGAACTGGAACATTGGATGAGGGCTAGACCAACACATCTAGATCAGTAGCTCAACTGGTTGCCATTCTGCAGAAAGAATGGAGATACTGTTGATTTACCCTCTCAACACCGTCTGCTTTTGAAGTAATGGAGTGCACGATTATGATCCATCAGTTGTTTGTTAGAATATGGCATCCTAATAAATAGTATAGCTTTTATACATTTCAGTGAAATGGAAAGTTACTGCAGTCTATTATTCATTGATGGAAAGTCTACCAAGGAGGGTGGAGTGTCTTAGTGGTTAAAGGGGAGACAGAGATACTGTTGTAGTGAGTAGTAGTGACATCAATGTGAAACTGACGTGTATTCATTTGGATACACGTCAAAACCCTCTTTGGAAGGTTATAGTAGTAATGGCAAATGATGCGAGAAAGTCTCATTTAAATCATCAGGAAAGCATCACTTTATTTTACTGGAACACAAATGTCTTTCCAGGTTTTACAAATTTATTTATATTCTCTGCTGCCAGAGCAGTATATATCTTCATTGTAACTTTTACTGCATCTAAGGCCATGTACACACCTGAGAAATCTGTCATACCATAACCATTCATTTATGATATGTGTTAAATTATGTTACATATTATACGTTACATTACGATGGTCAGGATTGAAGTATCTCAACACTGTCTGCTTTTGAAGTAATGGAGCTCATGATTATGATCCATCAGTTGTTTGTTAGAATATGGCATCCTTACAAATATGTAGCTTTTATACATTTCAGTGAAATGGAAAGTTATTTCATTGCTCCACTCCATTTTTATTATAACTGGTCTTTTTGGACCAGTCCCTTGGAAAGTGCTATTACTAGGTTAACTGTATATAAAATCCTTGCACCTCATACTGTTACCATTTTGCATCATTATTTAGTTTGTTCCAAACTACATCAAAAAAATTTAATTTTCTTTTAATTTTTATTCTGTGTGTTAAGCAGGAGATGGGAAAACTGGCCACTTCAACATGACTTGCCTGCAAATTATTTTATAAGTTGAAATTATAATTTTGTGTTGCAAGTTTTTCTATCCCCACCTATACACACACAGCATATTTGGGAATATGCTTGCAGCTAGCCATGGGTTGCGTGCCTGTCTATAAAGTTTAGTTTTCTAGTAACTTTTGTGTGTGTGTGTGGTATTACTGCAGTTTAGCGTTGTGCATCACAGGCAGCTCGAAAGTCACCACCAGCTCCGACCTGTCGTGAATTGTTCTGACTGAGCAGTTCCAACTTGTCACTGAACCTGTAATTCTGACGGAGCATGCACATCACACAATGAATGTGATTCCACAGAATTAAAATAATGAAAAATAACATCTTTTGGTTATTTTTAATATATACTTTTAATCTGTTTTCAGAAAGAATAATGAAATCTAAGAACTTTCAGTAATCGTTGTACACTTTTAATGTGTTTTAATGCACCACGGTCAGATTGCCAGTTACTATCAGCTCTGACTTGACTAAGCGCAAGGCTCACTATATCTGCCAGACTATTACTGGCAACAGCTACGTACTCTCAGTATTTATTTTATTTTTTTCTCTTATCAGTATTCTTGAAAAATAGTTATTTCATCATGTTTTCAGAAAGAATAAAAAACAATTTCCTGATTATATAAGAATTTCATTATAAAAATAATAAAAGTGGGGAATTATAGAAATAGGTAATTATTAATTTTTAATTAATTATAACACTGACATTTTGTATTACCTAATAATAATATGATATTTTGTGATTATTTGTAATTTGTATATATCGCACATTGCAGTGTTACCAATTAACGTATAAGACACCTTTCTGTCATAAGGTCCTTCTGCAGGAAAAAATACTTGTAATCAGAATGGGCTGTCTACCAATTAAATTTAAATACAAAGGGACGTGTGTATGTAATCTCTTGTTTCTGTTGCACTGAAGATAACCTTCACAAGCCACCTGATATGCTGAGGAAATTTGGCATGGTCAGTTCTGTATGTTGTGGCGTAGCGTTTAAGTAAGGTGTCAGCTGTGTTCTCCCACATCTGGCCATCTGTACTCGTGATGAATACAGAACCTCTTTTAAAAGCCAGAAAAGTGTAGTTTTGTATTGAGTTCTGATCTGGCTTCTTGGCTGCAGAGCCCATATTGGGACTCCATGTTGCCCGCCACAGCTAGGAGGTGAGCCAGGCTGTCCACAGTACTCTGGCTGCTCTCCATCAGGAAGCTGAAAAAAAAAAAAAAAAAGCATCCTCCAGATGTAGGTAGGAAGGGAGTGAAGGATTGGATACCACTGGTCTGGGAAGCCCACCCAGAGCCAGGAAAAGAAGACAGCATGCAGGGTTATGGGCTGTCCCTATCCAAGCATTTGGAAGACTGGTACAACAGCTGTGAAGTGACGTGTGCAGGAAGTGTTAGTGGAGAGGTAGGTTGACTCCCTCACCCTAAAGGAGGGCATCTGCAGAGATTAGTCAATGGCTGTGCACATGCTGTACCATAAGGCACTCTAGGTTAATGGTTCTCACTCATTTATACATCAACTACATAACGCTGTATTTCATTTGCTTGACATAGTACGTTGCCAGTATATAGACTGGCAGATACGGAGTAGTAAAATACAGAGCAGACACTCTCTTAGACGATAATGTTAATTCCTTTCACATGTTAAAATGCATAGAAAGTGGAGCCACCAATTTTGAACCCTAAAAACAGGCTGGAACATTGCGAAGAGTTCGTGGAGAATTTCTAGTTTTGTAATTGCAATGGACAATATATTGAATTGCCGATTATTAGTATGAAATATTCACAATTACTTATTGTTTCAATGCAAAAAAAGACACTATAAAAGATGGAAGAATAACGAAATATAAACATAAGTAAAAATATCGGAAAGCTTAAATTAATGTTTATGCTATATTAATGCTAAACGAAGCTGTTTTCTCCTTTTTAGTTCAAACATTGCAGTTTTGACCCCTACCTTTTTTGCCCTCCCTATTTTTCTCCCTTCTTATACTTTAAATTCATTTCTCAAGTATACATATGGTAATTTACTTATGTTTTCACATTTAATTTTAATTTAATTCTTTTCTTTTATTTATTTATTACTTTTGGCATAGCATCCTATGAAATTATTTAGCATCCACTGCATTATTTAGCTGCTAACCATAGCCACTAATTTTTTTTTTTTTTTTTTTTTTTTGTATACTATACACATAAATACAAAGAATCTGGAATCAGTGAAAAATTTGGAAGAAAGACAATTATCTGTGACTAAATTTTGACTGTTTTATGCTGTTAGTTATTTTCTTTAACAAAAGTAATTTGGCATTCTTTCATTTAGATAACTATTTATTGGAGTTAGCCTTACAAAAAAATAAATAAATAAAAGATAATCACACACTGTACAATTTCAAATTCCTTCAATTTATAAAGTTTCTCATTACATATGAAAGATATTTAAATTACGTGTAGTCTTTTGTAAATTGAAATATTAATATTACCACATGAACTGCCCTGTAAGGTAAGATAGATAGATATATAAAAAAAAAAAAGAGCATGTTGATTTAAGTCATAAAATTAAAAGCAAGACTAAAGACTTATATGCCCAGTACAAGAAACAAAAATAAATTAATAATAAAGCACTGTATCACAGTCTTTAATACAATCCTTAATTTCATAAACCGTAAAGATGCTATGACATGCTGTTTGCTTCCTTTGCAAATACAAATATCAGTATCTTTTTTACCACTCCAGCATCAAAATTTAGGTAATTTTGATGCTGGAGTTGTAAGAAAGATACTGATCAAGATTTTGAAACATGCTTAACACTTTCTTGTGGACAGTTTACTAGACTAAAACGTGTGGAAGCTGTCATCTTCAAGAAATATCAGAACTGTTTTTTTTTTTTTTTTTTTTTTTTTTTAATATATATATAAAGGTATTTTTCATATTTACAATAATCTTCAGAAGGCTTTCAGATACATTCTGAAGATTACTTTGGAATGTCTCTGAAAGCCAGATGAAGACACTTCAGTGATTTGGAGTTCACCAGACAATGGAATTCCATCCAAATTATGCAGTTGTATCTTATTTGTGGATTTGTCATGTTCTGTGTAGTTCAGAATGGTCAGTTAATATTGCTTTGGTACAACTGATCTGTAATAAAAAAAAAAAAAAAATAATAAAAAATCATGACAGTTTTCCCCTCTAGCTTTCACAAGCACATGTTTAAGATTTTCCAGTAACATGTATTTAACATATTTCAATTTTTTTGAAGGGATTTTGATGCTTGACTAGGCTGGTAAACCAAAGTCATGTTTTTCACTTTTTGTTTAACATAATTTTCAAGAAAGACTGAATAAGCACTTTTTGCATATCATCTTTGTGCTTGTGGTTCCCAATCCACTCAAAGTCAATAAAACATGCTTTATCATAAAGTTTTTTTTTTCACAAAATTTTCCTTTTGAAATACCAAATAAACTTCAGAAAGAAGATATTTGATACACATATCATTGTATTCAACAATTCCTTTGATGGCCATTTCAATCCATACTTACTCACATTAAAATCTTTAAAATACAGCAACAATTTGTCAATATCAAGATCTTTTGGGCCTGATTGTAAATCTTTAAATGTTTCACAATTGTTGGGCTTTAAAATATATCTGGCTAGGTAACCTGAGGCAAGGCTTTGAATGGTTTGAGCATGCTCAATGCCAATGGGATTCTTCATCTTTCTCAGAATAATCACCTCAGAGGGCATAAATTCAAATTGAGGAAGGACGGATGTCGGATAGATGTGCGGAAATTTGCCTTTGGCCAGCGGGTGGTTGGTTGGTGGAACCGACTTCCATCACTTGTTGTTGAAGTTGATAGCCTAAACAAATTTAAAGCTCAACTGGACAGGTATTTCGAACGAACGGAGGGGTGAAATGGGAGCGGTTTTTTTTTTTTTTTTTTTTTTTTTTGGCTGATGCTGAATAAGCTTGCTTTCTTGCATCATATGCCTCTGCTAATGCTAATGCTAATATGCCAGTACATTTTCATCATAAATATCCCATATCCTCACTGTACCTGGTTAATTCTAACTCTAACTTTGTCAGTGAGACTTATGGATCACTAGCATCCTTGTCAACCAATTCAAGCAAAGTATTTATGGTTTGAGAGGTCAATAAGAACAGCAATTAAAAGAAAAAAAAGATTAATATGTGCAGGAATGGCATATTTATAGAACTGCACACATTTTGGAAGGGAAGAGTAAACTACCCAACCATGTCTTTACATCTATAAATTTTAAATTATTCAATTATTTGATAAACTATTACTTCAATTAATATCAATACACTATTCATATTAATTAATGTAATAAGTTTGGAATTAGTTATTAATTAGTTATTCAAGTACGATTTAGTACTCGGTTCACCCTCTCTATACTCGCCGACACGGCAATGATTGACGGGTACTGACTCCGCCCAGTGTCACGTGATCTGTACATACGGAAAAATTGACACGCGTGCCAATGTTTCGTTTGTTCATGTTATGCTGGCTGTAAAAAAAAAAATAATTTCTGTTGCAACGGGGGTCTTGGGGGCAGAGCCCCCCCCCAAAAAAGACAAAATGATTTTTAAATCATAAATCATACAAAATGATTTTTAATTAATAGTGTTTCTGAAAGAAAAAAAACTGCACAGGAAAAATTATACAAAAATGGACAAACCTATATACTACGGAATGGTTAAAAAAATTAATTGCTGTTGAAACGGGGGTCTGGGGGCAGAGCCCCCAGAAAAAAATTATACAAAATTATTTTTAAATCATACAAAATTATTTTTAATTAATAGTGTTTCAGAAAGAAAAAAATTATACAAAAATGGACAAACCTATATACTATGGTTTCTCGTGTAGTCATAGAATTGGTTTCTTGTATAGTCTACTTAAGAAACCGTTTCCATTCGATTGCATTAATTTTAAATATTTCTGGCTATATGAATTTTAATTAATAGAAAATTAATGCGATTTAATTTATTTTATCCGTTTTTTTTCCTGAATTAACTTATAAAATTAAACTTATTCTCAATTTTTTTTTTTTTTATTAGGTTTTGTTCTCCGGAAGTGAAATTTCTACCCTCCCCAGTCCTTAATTTTCTGATTGGCTTATTAGGACTGCCTAACCAAATTCCTAGTTTCATGTTATTTCTGGCTATATGATTTTTAATTAATAGAAAATTAATGCGATGTAATGTTTTTATTCTGTTTTTTTTCTGAATTAACTTATAAAATTAGTCTTATTCTCTTTTTTTATTAGCTTTTGTTATTTTTTTTTTTTTATTAGCTTGACGCGGAATCGAACAAAACTGGACGTGGAATCGTCCAGTTTTGTTCGATCCCAAAAGGGGGGGGGGGGGGTTCTGGGACATTGTTGTCTATCTTCGATAAAAATTGTTGATTTCCCGTTCAATTTCTATTGTTAAATTTCATTTAAAATTACAGTTTTGCCTGTTTTGAATTCTTTTCATCCAATCTCATTGTAAATGCTTGTAAAATATATCCTAGAAAAACGTGCATTTCTGTTAGTTTTATTTTTAATAATTGTTCATTTGCCGTCCCTTTCCTTTCGCAAAATTTCCTTTAAATTACCTTTCTCCGTTTTTTTTTTTTTTTTTTTTTTTTTTTCATCTTTCCGGCTATATACATCCCACTTATTCAAAAGTCACGTGACATTTTGTGATCCTCAAAAAACGTTTATTTTTTTACTTGATTGAATTTATTGGATTTCTCCTATTTTCAACCTCTATAGTTGTGGCTGTGCCACGTGCCATTCGCGTGTCACTTTTCATCGGCCGGCCGAGGAGAAGAGGGAAAACGCAGTGAGTGGGCGGAGACACAATCCGTCAATCGCTGCTTTCCCCACTCTTCTCCTCGCCGCCATTTTGAAGGGTGCACCGAGTACTAAATCTTAACCCGTTTTTTTTTTTTTTTTTTTCACATTTCATTAAGTATTTCTTGATTCTATCAATTATGATAAATTACCTTAAATGTTCCTTCAGAAATCGGTATTATCGCACTACAGATTTATTACATAAGAAACTTGTTCATGATGTCAGCAAACAAATACACAAATAATTATATTAATAGTAACCAAAAATACAATGAAAAATGAACTTGGTAGCCCAACGAATACTAATCTTTTCAAATACAGTAACAACTTTATTAGCAATGAGTATTCCCGTTAGTACTCGTGGTTTTTGATGGCCGCGTTAGTGTAAGGGTTTGGAACTGGTGGCGCTGGGAGTAATTTGGCAAGTGTTCATTACTATTCTGTGCCGGCAGGTCAGTGGGCTTCGCGCATGCTCCGTGACAATTCCCAACACAGACCGGCAGATACAGTGAACCTCGCACATGCTCAGTCAAATCGGAGCTGATAGTAACTTACGATCTGGCCGTGATGCGTTAAAAGTATGCAGCAATTACTGAAAGTTTTTAGATATCATTATTTTTTCTGAAATTGTAGAAAATTATTTAAAATTCTTTCTGAAAACAGATTAAAAATATATAAAAAATAACTGAAACATCTTATTTTTCATTATTTTTAATTCTGTGGAATCTCTTTCATCGAGCGCAGCGCATGCTCCGTCAGAATTACAAGTTCGGTGACAAGTCGGAACTGCTGAGTCAGAACAATTCACGACGGGTTGGAGTTGGGCGGTGACTTGCGAGCTGACCGTGATATACTGCATATCACGGTCGTGTGTGTATATATATATTTATCACGTCTATCATAGATAGATAGACGTTAAACTGTCGAAATAACGGCATCCAGAATAACGTAACATTCGAGATAACGGCATCCCAAATAACGGAACATTCTAGTTAACGGCACATTGAGATCGGATGTTTATACAGCGCAGATGTTTTGCAGTGCCGAAAGAAGAAAACGGCAAGTCATGTGATTACTGTATCTGTTTATGTTCGCCATTTTGAAAGTGAATTCTGTTCTGATATCACGGATTATACCGCTGTTTTTAATTTATTTTAAATTAAAAACCCCTCACTATGGCTCCTGAAGTTAATAAACCCCATAGAGAGAAGAAAAGAAGAACAACATTAAAGCTTAGTGACAAACTTGATATAATCAAGAAAATAGAACAAGGCGTAAGTAGGAGTGTAATAATGGCAGAATATAACATTGGATCGTCAACGTTGTATGATATTAAACATTCAAAGGAGAAACTTTTAGAATTTACGGCATGTTCAGAACCTAACAATAAGATAGCTGATAGAAAAAGTTTACACAAGCCAAAATTAGAAAACTTAGATAAAGTGCTACATGAGTGGTTTTTACTAAAGCGATCGGAAGGTATGGCTATATCAGGGTCAATGATTATTGCCAAAGCAAAAGATTTTAAAGAAAAAATGGGCATTAATACAACAATTGCTTTTACTGATGGATGGTTAACTAAATTTAAGATGAGACACGGAATTAGAAAATTAGACATTGTAGGAGAAAAACAGCCTGTTGACACAGAGGCGGCTGAAGAATACATTGTGACATTTGAGAAGCTTGTTGATGACAATAATCTTACGGCTAACCAAATATACAACGCTTACGAAACTGGTCTTTACTGGAAATGTTTACCACAAAAAACATCATTAGTAGGTGGCAAAGAAAAAAGTGCAAGTGATTTTAAACAAAATAAAGAAAGAGTGACAGTTCTTATGTGTGCAAATGCATCGGGCCAACACAGAATTAAGCCTTTGGTAATTGGTAAATACCATCGTCCACCAGCCTTGAAGGGAATTATGCATTTGCCTGTGACTTATAAGGCCCAAAAAAATGCGTGGTTGGATAAGGAAATTTTTCAAGATTGGTTCACTCATGAATTCGTTCCAGCAGTTCGAAAGAATTTACGTGATATGGGGAAGAGTCCAAATTCTAAATGTGTATTACTTCTTGATAACTGTAGGGCCCATGCTCATGAATCCAAATTAGTTTCTGATTGTGGAAATATTTTTTCCTGTCATTTACAGTCCATTGTCACTTCTCTCATTGAGCCCATGGATCAAGGAGTTATCCAAAATTTTAAATGCAATTATAGAAGTGATTTTATGAAACAAATGATTAGTGAGGATATATCCATTCTCAAGTTTCAACAGGGTTTCACAATTAAAGATGCAATATATTCTATAGCAATTGCTTGGAATACTGTGAAATCCGTCACTCTTGTGAGAGCATGGAGGAAATTATGGCCAAGTGTCACGTCTACCGACTTGCCATCTGATGAGGATGATATTGATGGTTTTAATGCAAGGTCAAGGCAAAGCAGTATTGAAAAAATAATGCAAATGGTTCAGTCCACCACAACAGAAAATCCTTTACATAGCCTTGAAGTTGGAGATATTGATGCATGGCTCGCTGTTGATAATGAGGTTGAATTATCACAATCATTCCCAGATCAAGAAATCATTTATAGTGCCTTTACTCCTGTGAAACTAGATGATGCATTTTGTTCAAATGTAAAAGAAGAGGACATTGACACAACCGAAAAGATAACCTGGGCTGTTGCAGAAGCAAGCATGGAAAATATTCTTCGTTTTTTTGAACAAAACCCATGCTTTACTGTGGAAGAAGTAATACAAGCACACATGCTGCGAAACACCATGATAACAAAAAAAGAACAAGAATCAACGAAACAAAGTTATATCAGAAAATTTTTGAAAAAAGCAGTTAAGGTTCCTAAAGAAAAGCATCAAGAAAATGTACCCTCTACTACAGATGAAGCTTTAGAAGAAATGGCACCCTCCACATCTATAGCATACATATTCGAAGGGGATCAGTTAGAATAGCAATTTTTTTTTTCTTCCCCTTTTTTATGTTTATGTACTAAAGCAAGTTTATTTATTTTTTTTTTTATGCTTACATATTACAGGATGTTTATGTGCAGTTAATTAAAATTGCATTCTTAATCTTTCTATTTCTTATTTAGCCTCATTATTTCTGCATTAAATATATTAAAAATAAAACTTTCTAGATAGCGGAAAAATCGAAATAACGGCACCTTCGGGGATCGAAGGTGCCGTTATTCTGAAAGTATATGCAGGCAACTCTCGGTTTACGAACGAGTTCCGTTCCAAGACGTTGTTCGTTATGTGTATCTTGCATTCCTGAGCTTTTATGATATTTATCGTATAGGTTAGCAGCCATTTTAAAGCATTAAAACCATACAATAAACATCGAATGGTCTATACAATACGTTTTTATTATAATGTATGTATGCATTATGGTTTGTAGTATACGATACGTAACGTAAAATAAAATAAGAAAAGAATAAAAAAAAACAAGACATCCGTACATTTTAATTAAAAGCAGAGTTACGAAATAGAAAAAGAAAATGAATACTAACATAAGTACTGTACATACATATGTACTCAACTTTTACTCGTCAATATCTTAATCAGACTTCAACATTCTACGCGGTGTGGCATATAAACAAAGAACAGTTCAGTATAATTATCATATAATAATTTTCTGATAATTATTGTTATAAATACATTGTTTAAAAGTTCATTTATTTAAATCTTACAATTATACGTTCACTATACGTTTTTCATTTCATTTTATAAGGAACTCCTATCTATTGGCGACTTTAATAAGAAATTTTGAATGAATTGTGACGTTCGTAAACCGAGAGTTGCCTATATATATATATATATTATTCTTTTGTATTATCATTCTATTGTGGTTTAACTCGTCTTTGTTCATCATTAATGTCATTGTTTTTCGCCATGATGGCTAATTAAACATTGTCCGTGCCGGTGTTTTTTACCTAAAGATATTATAGTTAATACATTACTGGTCTTTAAGCTAGCCTATTCTCGGTTATCTTAATTACCCGCGGCCTATACATTTAGGATTTTGCAACTTGTTGCGTATTGCTAAAGAAAATTCCATAACACTTATTGATGAAAAACTGTAGCAATAGTCAAATTATCAATACTATTTTATAACTATATAATATAATTTATACATTTTTATACATTTTTGTATTACATCACATGGACGTCAATCCCCTACTTCATCGGGGGCTTTGAGTGGATTGACGGCCCATTCGATGTAATGCATTATTTACTTACCCGTTTCTGTTTGCATCTATCACAGCTTTTCTATTTAATTAATTCTAAATTCCAAGGTTCTTTTTGAATTTTTTGGACTTACGTTTATCTTTTTCTTCTTAATTGTTGTTAGTTAATTCGTATTATTTATTATGAATTAAATTAATTCTTTATAATCTCTACAGCAACTTTGGGTATTCTATCACAGTTGCTGTAGAGATTATAAAGAATTAATTTAATTCATAATAAATAATACGAATTAACTAACAACAATTAAGAAGAAAAAGATAAACGTAAGTCCAAAAAATTCAAAAAGAACCTTGGAATTTAGAATTAATTAAATAGCAAAGCTGTGATAGATGCAAACAGAAACGGGTAAGTAAATAATGCATTACATCGAATGGGTCGTCAATCCACTCAAAGCCCCCGATGAAGTAGGGGATTGACGTCCATGTGATGTAATATAAAAATGTATAAATTATATTATATAGTTATAAAATAGTATTGATAATTTAACTATTGCTACAGTTTTTCATCAATAAGTGTTATGGAATTTTCTTTAGCAATACGCAACAAGTTGCAAAATCCTAAATGTATAGGCCGCGGGTAATTAAGATAACCGAGAATAGGCTAGCTTAAAGACCAGTAATGTATTAACTATAATATCTTTAGGTAAAAAACACCGGCACGGACAATGTTTAATTAGCCATCATGGCGAAAAACAATGACATTAATGATGAACAAAGACGAGTTAAACCACAATAGAATGATAATACAAAAGAATAATAAGTACTCTGTTCGTACCCATGCATTGCTAAAACAGCTACTGGGACAACAGAAAAAGCTAGAAAGAAATTAAATAAAACTACTATAATAGAATACATGTATTAAAAATAAAATGCGAATTGAACCATCATAATACAAAAGAATAATTATATATATATATATATATATATATATATTTTTTTTTTTTTTTTTTCACTGCATTACTGGAAAACTCAACTCTAAGAGCTGTCGAGAAAGTTTCTCATCAGAGTAGTGTTGAACTTATAATTTACAGTGGCTGTTCACACTAGCTCACGCGGTGTTGCTAACATCCTCTGATTTTTCGTTATTAAAAAAACCGTAATAGTCTTCTAGTACAGCGATTCTCAAAGTGTAGTCCGCGGACTCCTTGGGGTTCCTGAGACACTTTCAAGGGGTTCGCAAGGTCAAAACTATTTTCATAATAAGACTAAGGCTTAGGGATTCTCAGTAATTTTTAAGAGTGTAAAGGGGTCCCGAGACCAAAAAGTTTGACAACCGCTGCTCTAGTAGGCTATGAAGATGCTGATAGAGCCGTCACTTCCGGGACTCTCGGAGGTGTCGATAGAACACGCTCGAAGAGGAACGCCGTCCACACTTGAGCATTCGTCGTATATAAACGTTACATGAATGCCATTGCGGCTGTATGGGTTCTCGCGGGCACAGGACGGTTCTTTCTAATTAAGCATTTTTCAGGACTAATTTTTGCTATCAATATTTACAGTTAATTTTTTTTACATTTAATAATTAATCCAACCACTACTACATTGATACTAATACGGTTATAATAATATTGTTAAGTACTGAGGGAATATATAACAGGGTTGTAGTGGAGGTATACCCTCTGGATTTTTTTAGGCATATAGCTTCTGATTTTTGAAAGACTTGAAAAACACAAATATTATAAAAATTTAATTTCGTTGACTATCAGAAGTTTTTCATATGCTGATTACCAAAATACAGAAATTTATGTTGAAAAATCGATTTATTCTATGCGACAAAGCGAATTCGACTAATGTCTGATATGCACAGTATACTCCTGCTTTTCATAAATATTCATAGAGTATACTTTCTGCTAATTTTACGGCTACAGCAATGTATATAAAACATCATAAGAAAGCAATACAGAAAAACCGATAAGAGTTAACTGCAAAGAATTTCTGTTAGTTTTAGTTGCCACATCACAATATGATTTTTCCCCCCTGAATTTCCCCACCCAACACCACGTGTGGACTGCCATAATTTCGTGTGTAGAATATGCTGTATCTAATCGGCCTTATCACATTTTATTATTATTTTTAATGACTGTCTGCGAAGTTCGTCACATCCTTCACGTCGCGTTTATTAATATCATCCGACTCGGCTTAATACTGATGTATCGTAGATTGCTTTGCTTGATAGAAATCATTGAAGCAGCTACATAGGTATTTGACTGTTGCTTCGTTTATAACTGGCATATGAGAGTTCCTCGTATTTTAGGCAAAGTGGGACTAAATGAAAGCAAACTCATTGGAGCGAGAGGGTTTTGCAAGTCGACGTGGATAATAAATAGGTCGCTGGGATGTAGGACGGATGTGATAATACATACGTAAATTACATTAACCGTACCTGATAACTCTGTGTTGACCGCTGCCGCCTTTTTAGGACGTACCTGTCCTTGACATATTGGTACATTTTATTTATTATTATTTTTTTCTTTTTAGAAAAAAACTTCATAGACAATTTGAGTATACAATATATGGATATTGTAATGGTTTCTTATACCCTCCTCCAACTCTGCATTTTTATTTTACTTTTATGACTGCAATCCACACTAATTTATTTCATTGTGAATTTCAGGGATGGTCAAGCATTATGGCTCTCAAACCTTGGAAGATTGATTCACAGGATTACTAAGTCTGTCCCCTCCTGTTATATCTGCTACCATACACAGCCACTAGGTTAAATTGTAAAATATTGAGCTGCCGTGTACAGTTTACTCAGAAGAATTTCTCTTTTGGATGCTGATACTTTTATATAAGGATGCTGAACGAAAACAGAATCTTTGCTGTTCTCTTTTGATCAACGTGAAAAATCCCTGACAGCGAGAAACGCTGCGAACCATTCCGATAGCTATTGATTTTCATTTTGAGGACTGAAAACATTGTTGCTATTTTTTTTTTCATTTCAGGTGAAATTATGTAATTGCACTAATGGATTTTTTTTTTTTTAAGAGGCTCGAGGAGTATTTTAATTAATATGAAAATCTTAGTAAATAGCACTGCTTTCAAGATAATTAAGTAATTCACCTCTGAGACTGTTCGTTACGTTTTCATATGAAAAATGATTAAAGATAAACTAAATTTACTAAAAAAAAAAAAAAAATACTATTTCGAAATGCATTCAATATAGGGTGGTCAGTTTAAAAATACCAAAATAAACGTGTATAAAAACGAAAGGATGGTAGGCACGTTTTCCTTTTTCATGTATAATTATGTACCCACCTTCCTTTTCTTTTCATGCACATTTCTTTTGTTCTTAAATCAACAATCGTTTCCGTAATACTAATGTCTTAGTAATTTCCGGGTTTTTTTTTTTTTTTTTTTTCTACATCTTAACTGGTGTTCAAAGAAAATGCATCACCTAGGAATTTCACATTTCTAACCCTTTTTTGCGATTGTATGTTACATTAATCACTAGCTTCACAAATAGAAATATAAACAAAAGATATTTATTAATAGTTAACGCAAAGCTAAGTAATATTTGACAGGTGCTCTCAAAATGTTCCAAAATGAGCATTTGCAACCTTAATACAACAGTTTGGGTAAACACGACAATTATGGCTGAAATGTTATCAGAAGCCCTCAGTTTGCTCTAGTTTATCATTTTAAATGGAAAACAAAATGAAAAGTTCACCAGGTGCAAACTAATATTTAGTTGAACCGCCTCTGGCCCTGATGACAGCAGCACACCGAGGCATTGACAAGATCAATTTCTGAAGATAATCAACAACTGATAGTTCGTGGTTCCAAATACGAATTATGGCTTCCTGAAGTTCACGAAGGGTCTTTGGTTTCTTTCTGGCAACTGCAGATTTCACACGATGCCAACAGTTCTCTATAGGATTCAGGTCCGGGCTGTTTCCTGGCCAGCTAAGAGTTGTAATGGACCGTTCTTCCAACCATTTTTTTCACCTATAACAAATGTAAACACATTACTGTCGAACCTCTAATGCAGAAATAAGCTAAAGTAACTACAGAAGTGCCTACTTACACTTTTCGCCCACAGAGTCCTCCTGAAAGATGTAGTTACTTGGCAGGTTGAAATGGTCTCTAACGGTTGGCAGCAATTTGCCTTCCAATATAGCCAGGTATCCATTGGCATTTACGGAACCTTTTATAAACTGCAGGTGACCTACTCCGCGATACGAAATGCACCCCCATATCATTTGGCTGGTAGGGAATTTTACTGTAGACACCATGGTATTCTTCACCACGTCTACGGTGAATCGTTTGTCTCCCATCAGAGTGCCGACCGGGCTAGCTGGGTGGGTAAAGTGCCTGCCTGGCAACCCAAAGGTCGTGGGTTTGATTCCCACCTCGGGCTTGGATCAAAGTACTACAAAAACCTTGGGAGGTGCATTATGGCCACAGAAGCCTATGCGCCAATAACTACCAAAAAAAAAAAAAAAAAAACCATCAGAGTCATGCAGGTTGAATTTCTTCTCATCCGAGAAAATAACTTGAATTCCACTGCTCAGGGGTCCATTTGACATGCTCCTTACACCGAATTAATCGGGCCTTTTTAATTTTTTGTGTGAGGAGGGGCTTCTTTTTAGGACGACGGGCTAAAAGTCCACTTTTGAAGAGGCGTCTTCTGACTGTTACTGCACTTGCTACCACTCCTGTATGTTCTTCCCAATCTCTTTTCAGCTCAGGCGAAAAAGCTTTATGGTTTTTAAGCCATAAGCGCCTCAAAACGCAGCCCTGTTTTGGCGTAGAGACTTGTTTGCGTCCGATTCCTTTTTTCCTATTAGCAGACCCAGTATTCTTGAGTTTGGGAATAAGTCTATTCACTGTCGACTGATTACAAGACACTCCATAAGCAATATGACAGTGAGAACATCCTTGCTCAAGTAAAGCAACAATAGCACTCTTTCTTCGCGGCGTCAACTGCACGTAACTGGCCATCCTGACACAAGCAGAGCGTGCTTATATAGCTGAAAGTATAACAGCCGATGCAATATTACGTCATCACCTGCGCGTTTCAATCTTATCTGTAAGAAATATTGCCATATACTTAGGTTATTCGGACGACAATTACAATTTTAAGGGGTGATGCACTTTCTTTGAAGACCAGTGTATTTTATCCATTTTCTTATTAAAAATGTAAAAAGCAGTCTATAGGTGAGCTAATTATTTAAACGTATTGCTATTTACTAAGATTTGATATAAAGCTTTTATTCGGTTATAATTATGAGATGGTCCCAAGGGACTGGAAATGTGCAAATGTATCACCAATTCACAAAGGAGGATCAAAGGGTGACACGAGTAATTACAGACCTGTTAGTTTAACTTCTCTTCCAGGTAAAATAATGGAGTCACTGGTTTCAACCCCGGGGGCTCACATCTGGTGAGTATGGGCTTGGCACACCCAGGGTCCTGAGCTGGATATCATCATTCTTCTCTTTCTTGGTGATTTCCTTCTACTTTTGACTCTCTCTCTCTCTCTCTCTCTCAGGGTAACTTAGGAATTTTTTTTTTTTTTTTTTTTTTACCTGGTGCAGCATAAGCCTCAGGCTTCCTTGCACCATATGGCTATTAATGATAATAATAAAGAAGCATTGCAGGATCATCTAGGCAAGACTGCAGTAATAATTCAGACACAGCATGGGTTTATTAAGGGGAAGTCTTGTCTGACCAATTTGATTGGATGCTATGATGTGGTTACAAAGGAACTAGATGCAAAAAATAATTTTGATATCATATACATACTTGGATTTCAGGAAAGCTTTTGATACAGTTGCACATGCAAGACTACTGTACAAATTTGAGCAGTATGGCATTGAGGGCAAGTTGCTACAATGGATAAAAGTTTGGTTGAGTAGAAGACAGAGTAGTAATTAATGGACACTGCTCTTCGTGGACTAATGTTATTAGTGGAGTACTCCAGGGTTCATTGTTTTTGCCCATTGTTGTTTTGTATGTTTATCAATGATATTGATAAAGGTATATCCTGCTTACTGTCCAAGTTTGCAGATGATACAAAAGTTGGCAGGATTGTAAATGACAGTATGCTACTGGAACAGGATCTAGAAAAGCTGGGCAGATGGGCTGAGAAGTGGCAACTGAAGTTTAACATTGACAAATGCAAAGTACTGCATATGGGTAGAAGTAACCCCCAGAAAAACGTACGAACTGTGTGGTACTACACTCAGAGTGGCAAAAAATGAAAAATACCTGGGGATAATTGTGCAGTCAGGCTGCCAGAGCAGGCCATGGGGTCTTGTCAGTGATTGCAGGGATTTTGCTAGTAGGGAGGAGTTGATTATTCTTTTGTATAAGGCAGTGGTCAGGGCACGCCTTGAATACTGCGTACAGTTCTGGAAGCCTCATTTTAGGAAGGATGTAGAGTTGCTAGAACGAGTACAGAGAAGGGCAGCAAGGTTGGTGAGGGGAACGAAGGGGGTGTCCTTACTAAGAAAGGCTTAAGTTCTGCAAATTTCACCGTCTGGAGACTAGGCACCTGCGAGATGATCTGATTGAGGTGTATATGGCTTGAATAGGTTGAACAGGCTCAATGCTGATGGGATTCTTCTTACTCAGATTACGAACCTGAGGGAGCATAAATTCAAATTGAGGAAGGACAGTTCGGAATTTTGAAATAGAATTTTGCCTTTAGCCAACGGGTGGGTGATTGCTGGAACAAACTTTCATCTGTCGTTGTTGAAAGTTGATAGCTTAAATAAATTCAAGGAACTGCACGAACGTTTAGAGCAAATGGTGGGGTGAAATGGGAATTTTTTATTTTTGGCTGATGCTGTGTATAAGCTTGCTTTCTTGCATATATACCTCTACTAATGCCAGTTCTCAAGATGAATGGGATTTCCTACCTTACATTTCCGAAATTTAACTAGTTTTATTTAATTGTTTTTTTTTTTTTTTTTTACTTCGTTTTCATGTTGTCCAATGCATGGCCAAACCGCAGGTCTCAAAGAAATGTGGACTGGAAAATTTAAAAGGAAAAAAAAAAAAAAAAATCCTGAGTGATTAACCGTATTTGTAGTATCATGTGATTTTTACT